>NC_052031.1:25320349-25335349 GCF_015832195.1 Motacilla alba alba | reverse complement strand
TCATCCATGTTCATCTATCTAATTTCCAGTATCGATGTTTTCATTCCAAGTCATTGCTTTTTCTTTAATTTGTATATTCACACGCAGAAATAAAGCAATTTACAGTTGTTCTTGCCTGAAGTGCCATTTAGATGTGTTAAAAATTGTTCTTTAGATATCTGGAATTTTATTTAGCATGATTTGTAAGCTAATCCGAAAAATGGGGGATAGCCTGCAACAAAAACAAGAGAAACTTCAAAATATGATGTACCCTCCATCTGGATCCATTGCGGGGCCAACAGATTAAAGTGTTCCTCAGAGGCTGTCCCACCCGTTGTGTTTTGTAGGATTGCATACCCAGTCATCTTCATGGCAGTTAGGAGTTCAATGTCTTTGAGGATGCCAATCAACAAATAGGTTGCAGTTATAAATCATGTTTCTCTTTGTCACCTTGGTTTTTCATGAGAGGTTTAACCAAGCATTTTGGGGAGTCTGTGGCCTGCTCAAAGGAACAATCCTATCTCTTCACTGGGTTACTCTACCTGAACTGATTCTAGACACATTGAGAGATTTCTGTGAAAAAGAGTCAGAGATTGCCTCTCTGCTACACTTTTGTAAAATTGGATCAGAAATCTTGGAAAACACAGGCATTAAATCAAAGAAATATACCAAATGCATATAATTGGCCATAAAATAGTAGGTTTCAGATAGTCTTGCAGCCCAGATAGCACAGTAGCATTATGCAAGTAAGAAATAAAGTACAGTCTGGTGTATCACTGAAGGCTGTGAAATGTACCAATTTATGTTACCTAATGACAATTAGAGAAATCTCTTTGCTTAATGTGTTCTGCTGATGTAAATTTCAAGCAGTTTTCAAAATGCCTTGTCTTTTACCTGTGGGAAAGAACATATGTATCAGGTATGATACACACATATGTATCATTCAGTGAAATTCTTATAAAGGCAGTGTTATCTACATAAATCTGTATTTTTAATAATGGTCTTGACTGCCAGTTTTTTTAATGCTTCTGTCTATCATCCTGAAAAACAGGTATATTAGTTCTCTAGCTTATACAGTTGAACTGTTGAAAATTACAGGAAAAACAAATTTTATCAGAAAAGCCATTAGAATGTACTGCAAAGCAGGCATGTCCCCATGTACGAGAGCACGTACACAGTTAGGCAGATTCAGAGCAGATACTACAAAGCTAACAAAAATATGCCTGGTGGAGGGGAATCTGTACTTCAGACTGAGGAATAGAGAACTCTTGTGGTACTATGAGTCTGGTTAAACACCTTACAGGCTGGAGTCTTTAGCACAGAGTATGAACAAATTGGTGCCAGTTTCAGAGTTAGGTAGATTTTCACTCAGTTTAGATCAAAATATTTATATTTTGTTGCATATTATAATACTAAGCATGTAAGTGTTAGTAAAGTTCTTGCAGGGTTTAAGAGTTAAAGGTAATAGTTTAATTGTGAAAGCATCCATCTTTCTCTCTGCCTTCTCATATCTGTGTGACCCGTGGTTGTTGAATAGCATCACTGAGATAAAATTGTTACAAGCAGACAAATTCAGATCTCAAGTAAACAGAGGAAATTCTTGGTGACTTCCAAGGAAATTGAATAGTGACTCTTGTCAGTGAATTTTATTCTTTGCTCATGAATCCAAAAGTTGTAAAAACCTGTTTGTCTTGCCTTTAGTACTTGCTAAACTCAAAATATTATTGTATAGGTATGTGGTGTTTCCAGTGCTACAAAACTAGATATTACAAAGCGTAACAACCAAAATGAATCGTGTGACATTTAGGTGTCTACTCAAAGTGAGTCTGCACTCCACGGAGAGAGACAGGCACATTCACAGGCACAGTGTGGGCTTAGTTCCATGTTAAAATAAATCCCTAAATTAAATCAGATATACTTCGCTCAGGATTTCTTTATTCTGTTGATAATGGAAGGAGTACAGGGATAGATGAGCTTAAATTCCTCCCCTCAAGTTTCTGAGTGGAAATCTGGTTTGTCTTTTCCATTTGTATTTTAGAGTAAAACCTTCAGAATTTTTATTCTTAAAATTCATTTGATGTTTGCCAAAAGATTATCAGACTTTTATTAAAGGCTGGTATGTTTACTTTCAGACTCTTAATTAGGCAGTGATTTAAGACCATAGTTTATGCTGTGATGAATTGTGTGAAAAGTGGTATTCTGTGTAATATTATATGAAGTAATTTCTTCTAAAAGTATATTTCAGTGGACTTGCGTTTCTTTTTTCCTCTATTTCATTTATATAAATTCTTTTGGGATAGATTCAAGTAATAGAAACATTAGAAAAGTTTTTCCTCCTAAAATTGGCTCATGATTGAATTGATTAATAATAATATTATTTTTGCTTATTTACAAAAGACCTGAATGTCCCACAATATCTCACAAAGCAGTATTTATATGCCAGCTTGCTGTTATATACAGAAAAATCATTTGAATTTTGCTAGACAAGCGAGTGGCTGCTTTTTCATGGGTGGAAAGCCTGGCTTGCTGACAGCTGTTTGACTGTGTCCTGGGTAGCTGGAGCAATGGTGTCATGTTGTGTGCCTGCCACAGGCTCTTCCATAGGACTTTTCTCTCCTGCATACACAATCAAACATCCTTGCTGTGTCTTTCTCACTCACGTGTATATTCCTGAGGTGGGTGTGTGCCTGGTTATGCATTTGCAGACACTTGATCTCATTGTATAACAAATGGAAAATAAAGCCATGTCCAAAAGAGCACCTACACAAAAATTCATTCTTAGAGTTTAGTGGAAAAACTAATAATCTAATGCCAAGGTTTCCCAACTTTCACTTTTCAGTTGGGAATGCTGAGAACACGATTCTCTCAGCAGAGACCAGGCGACTGAGGTGGCAGTCCTTGCTGTGTACTCTGATATGTCCATGACGTTTTATTCCTGTATAAATCAGACCTTCTTAAAAGACTAGCTGAGCAAGAAAGTTTTTCTTCTACTGAAGTGATTTATTATGCAAAAATAAAAATTTAGGCTAAGTTTCTTTATTGTGGAAAACGTTTACTGCTTAAAGATACTTATTTTGCTGTCTGCCTTAATCATATCCTTTGAAACAGTCTCAATAGATTTTTCTATTCGTAACATTATGACACTTGATAAGATGATTGATTATGAAGTGTTGAGAGCTCTGCCATGTGATCATTTATTTTTAAATACATATTTGTACTAGCCCATGCTTAAATTTCTTGCAGGAATATATAAGAGATGCGAAACATAAAGCTTGAGTCTGATCGAAACTGATGCCTCTGGAAATAGAGTGCCACAGTACTGTGGCCTTAAAATAACAGATTCTGACTGGAACTGGAACTTTACAGTGATAAATACTATGTAAAAAATTATGGTCCATCTTTGGTACAAAATAAAAAAGATGTATTGCTGTGGTGCCGGCAAAGTAAAACGTGTTTGACGATGATATCTTTCTTTCCCTGTGCAGGTGCCTGTGTCAGTGGCCATGATGACTCCCCAGGTGATCACCCCTCAGCAAATGCAGCAGATTCTCCAGCAGCAAGTGTTGTCTCCGCAGCAGCTTCAAGCACTTCTCCAGCAACAGCAAGCAGTTATGTTGCAGCAGGTAATGTGTGTTACCTGCTTTGGACTGTTAGCACAGGGCATTCATACAAAATGTCAGCCAGATTTTATGGGTCTTATTTTGTAATATTTCACTGCTCTTTACACCAAAAAGAATGAAAATAAACATGAAACTTCTCAGTCTCCAAATTATTTTTTTTTTTGATTGCAGAAGTGTGAAATCGCACTTTGAAATATTCAATATTATGTTAAAATCAGCAACAGCACCAGTGGCAGATGCATTACAAATACCAAACAAATTGATGTTTAAATTTTCAAGCACTTAGGCACATTTTAATTGTAGACCTGCCAAAGGAAGTGCAGATAGAGTTGTAGATAATTGTTGCTTTAAAATTCATAACATTGTAGTGCTCCCTTTAGTAACATAAATGGTATGCAGTTTATGAAATTTCAGCTTAACAGCTTGTTTTATCAAGGGAAGAGGTTTTCCATTTTGTTTTTTTACATACTAAAAATTTGTCCCAGACAAGGCTAAAAAGGAGGAGGAGGTTGCTGTTTCCTTAGCACAAAATCTGTCAGCTAATTACAAAATAGGTGAACCTGTTATTCCTACAATAATGATAGTGTCAGTGATCAGTGCCTTGGTGTAATGCAGAGTGGATTTTTGGGTGCATGCTTAATTGTCATACAGAAAACAATGTGTCTGTGTGTCATAGTCATAGCTCAGTCACTGAACTGTATGTTTAAACATTTTAATATCCAGTACCATGATTGTTACAGGCAATTCACCTTCAGTTGTGAATCCAGCATCCTGCTAAGCAGATTGACAGATTAATTACTTTTTTCCCCTCAGAAGCAGACAGTTTTGTTTGGCCTTAGTGACTTGTAGGTTTCTTGCGAGTGGATGAGTGCAGCTTCAGATTTGTTATATAGGACATGTAAGGAACTTAGGTATAGTTATTTGAGGAGTTAATTTGGCTCTTGCATTCCCTTTAGAATACAGATTTTCTATACCCTTCTGTTTAGGATATTTTGGAATCTGCATTGGAAAATTTCAGAACCGCCTTGGAAAAAAATGTATGTAGATCTGCCTCTTCAAATCACATTTTTTGTTATGAGGTGATACTTAATGGCTACGCTACCATATGCCAATCTAGAAGAGTTTAGGAGATTTATAATACTTGAAACTTTTGCCTTTATTTATTAAAGTCAAAATGGTTTATTCAGCAACAACTACAAGAGTTTTACAAGAAACAGCAAGAGCAGTTACATCTTCAGCTTTTGCAGCAGCAGCAGCAACAGCAGCAGCAACAGCAACAACAGCAGCAGCAACAGCAACAACAGCAGCAGCAGCAGCAGCAACAACAGCAGCAGCAGCAGCAGCAACAACAGCAGCAACAGCATCCAGGAAAGCAAGCAAAAGAGGTAGGAGCTAAGACCCTTGCTGATGCACACTAGTCTGAGCTGTCAGAAGCTTGGAAAAGACAAGACCAGTTTAGATCTTTTCCTGTAGCAAGGATGCAGCTATCAAAGATTTGTTCTTATATTTTTACTGGGCTTAATAGCAGTGCTGGTATAATTCTCCTGCTTCCCTTTCTGAGGCATAGGATTTGAGCAGTCTAGTCCTGCTGTCATCTAATGTCTGCTAATGAATCTGAGTGTGCAAAGAACAAACTGTGGTGGACTCTGGACTGATTATCTTGTATTCACAGGCAATCTGTGTTGGGAAGGAGCCTTACTTTACTCAGTGGCACAGCTCAGAGAGCATGCAAATTTAGTCCATGGCTGAAAAAGAGCGATTGAGCACAGATTTCAAAGTCATAGGCCCCTGATTAATGAACTGCTACTGTAGGTTTGAAGTGGCGAGTAGAAAGTTACAGTTTGATGTGCTCATAAATCAAACTGACAAGTGGGTTTCTCAGGCCTAGCTTGCACTTGTCAGCAAACTGCATCAAATATAAACAGAATACAAACAAAACATGTTGAAGTAGTTAAATTGATCAGCAGGTATCCTAGACGTTGTCTTCAAGCTGCCCATTATGCAAACGTCGAAGAAGCAGTTGTGACCTCCTGAGGCTTTGTTTCTGTTTGGATTTGTGAATAGAATTTCAGACAGCCATCAACTACAGAATAGAAATTGCTCCCTTATTTCTCCGGAGGCTCTGGGCAATCCACATGACTTGCTCCATTATGCAGTCTGTTTTCCAGTGAGCGCATCAGAAGTTTCTCTTTTCCCCAAACTAGAAAGGAAAGGTCTTCCACAGCAGCTTGTCTTTTTCTGAAGTGTGACTGCCTTCTCATACCCTCCTGAGTCTTTGTAGACTCAAGTTTGTCTTGAAATGCCTCACAAAATTGGAACCTGTACTTTTGCTCCGTAATAGGGCATTTCGTTGCCTTGAATGCCATGCTCCCTGTAATATATTCCAGCATGAAAAGAGAGTGAGCTAACAGGCCGGTGAAAGGAAGGCTACATCCCAGTTTACTAATAGATCACTGGAGACCATGTTCATGGGCCACTGCAGACCAAACTTAGTCAACTGGAAAAACAAGAGTGCCTTCAAATCACAGGCTGCTGTAAAAAGTTATACGTTTAGCATAGATAAATTTGTTATCATCTGCCATGAGCTGAGGTTTTTTTTTTTTATTTGAAACAGCTGTTATAGACTTTTTCTTGACCCTTTTCTTTAGTGTGTCATCAAGTGTATCTTGCCATTTTCCCTAAAACCTAATAGCTTAAACGAACATAATAGAAAATTTCAAACACTTTCACTGCCTGAGTATTCTACAAATAGCATTATTATTTAATAACTAAATTTAAAAAGAAAGAAGTTGATTTTATGGTTTTGGCTTTCTAGCCTTCACTGCACACCTTACTTTTTGCTGCATTTGCCTTTTCTTTTTTTTTCCCCTCCATTCTCTTTGTAGCAGCAGCAGCAGCAGCAGCAGTTGGCAGCCCAGCAGCTTGTCTTCCAGCAGCAGCTCCTCCAGATGCAACAACTTCAGCAGCAGCAACATCTGCTGAACCTTCAGCGTCAGGGACTCATTTCCATCCCACCTGGCCAGTCTGCTCTTCCTGTCCAGTCTCTGCCACAAGGTATTTCAGTAATATATGATTGGAGGAATTTCTAAATTCACAACTTTTTAACCATTCCATTTACATCTGAACTTCAGAAGTTTCCCATTATGACACTTAAGCATACTTTGTAATTGAAACTTTATTATTCATATTACTAAATTTTCTGGACACTGATAAATTTTGCAGCATATACTTTTGGAAAAAATAAAGACAGCTTTTTAGTGTTTTTTCGTAGAGGGGAGGTGCATATTTATTGGGCTTATGTGCTGAAAACAATTTCTAATAGCAGCACAATTCAAGCATCATTGCTTTTCTCTGAGGACTCACTGAAATCTGATTTAGTGGAATGTTATTTCATTTAATATAAACAAACAGGTATAAAATACATCCGACAGCGATATTAAAGCCATTCAAAAGATCACTTTATTTTCTTTTTCTTCTAAGATAATAAAGTCTTTGGCATTGAAAAGCACTTTGAATCATCAATTTATGACAAGTGAATTTAGGGACAAGCCTTTAGGATTTATTTTCTTTTGTATTCATTTGTATTAAAGAGGTTAAATAGAACAACAAGTTTTGAAGGCAGTGTTTCCAATAGTAATGAACTTTGACTGACAAATAACCGTAAAGACTTTTGGAAAAAAAAATTCCTTTTGTCACTTTGATCAGGATTTTTTAGTGATGAAAATGAGCTCAAACTCTACTACTTGAAAGAAAATAGGGCACACACTTTTGAAACGTAAATTAGCGTGGAGATAAACGCTGCTTACATTTTAAGATAAGGTCAGAGTCTTCCCATCTAGGGGACTCTGTCTATAACCTGTGAGGTATGTCTTTCTGTTTGTTTTACCATAGAGAGTTGAGCTAAGTGACTGTCATAAAAATTATACAATAATCTGGTCTCTGATACCCCAGTCCTGAAATGAGCATTGTTTAGACTATGTTCATGACAGGTAACATTATTTTTAATTGGTGTTTATGCATGTAACTTGTTCCTCCTTTGATTTCCTTTGAAATCAAAGCCTCAGAAGTCAGATGAGCGAAAGCAGAGTACACAGCATATAGACAGTGATCTAAAAAACACCCAAAACCCCAAACCAAAACAAACAAAAAAGAAACCAAAACAATGAGAAAATCAGAGTTTACAAATAAATGTGTTAATTTCATTGTATAAAAAAGCTATGACACAAGCATATCTAAAGTCTTGAAAGCTACAAGGAAAACGAGTCCTACTACGCCCAATAGAATAGCAGTGGGTAGACAAGTTGATTCATAAATCTGGAGATGAGAGACTGGTAATGCTTGTTCCCTTTTGTAGGATTGGCTTGGACCAGAGTCAAAAAAAGCATGAAACGCAGCTTCCCTCTGAACTGCTTTACCTTTTGCAATCTCCTCTTGTGCCATCTGTTGCTAGAGGAATTCCTCAGGTTTTCTCTCACATTAAGCTATCCCCATAGATTTCACTCAGCACTCCTACCCAATTGCTTTGATATTCATTATTTAATGCAACACTCATTCATCTGGTAGCATAAAAACAGAAAAAAACCCACATTTTTAATAGTTCTTAGGAGTAAATAGTTCTTTTTAAGACCTTTCTTTTACTCAAAGAATTAAGTCCAACTGAACTCATAACAAAAAAGATTGGTAATAAAGAAATAAGAAATTACAAAATTTTATAATTAGTATATATATATATATATTTGGATTGGTATTGTTAATGTAAATAAATCTGTTTTTTACCTTTGGCTTGATGTTTTTTCCTAACATAGAATGTCATCAAACTATTTATTTCTTCCATTTTTAAATTAAACGTTCAGAATTCAATTAAGGTAATCACTAGATGTGGCAAGAGTATGGTTTTCTGCTTCTGCTGTGCTGTGAGAACTATAAGATAGTTGTGCAGAAGGATTTACATGTGTAACACAAACATTTTATATGCATTCTTCCAGTTTGCTCAGTTACATGGAGGGTTCGAACACTGAAAGTAGCACGGGGTATTTGTGTTTGTGAGTTACTGGTCATAAAGAGTCCCATAAACCACAAATTATTATTGGCAAAGTGTGAAAAGATGTCTCTTACAAGTACGGCTGTGAGGTTTGCATATGTAAACAGTATTTTCTTCAAGTATAGCTTGTGCCTTTAAAGAACAGGAATGTTTCCCATATTTTCTTGATGGTCAGGTATCACAAATAAGATGCAATAGGTGTTTTAGCATCTGTTTTGTGACCGGGTCTTCACTATGCTGTATCCAAAACCAGTGATTTGCTGTGAGTTATTTCCATGTATTGTTGCATTGATGCTAGTTAAATGCAAAGAACTGTAAATCCCAGCAGTAAAAAAAACCCAAACAAACTAAACAAACAAAAAACCACCAAAACCCCAAGTCTTGATTGGTCCATGTTGGAAAAGGAAAAATGGATGGTTTTTATAAGTGACAGTTTTATTAAACATTTATGGAAACATAAAAATTGAGTAGGTAGAGGTTAAAAGAGTTACGAAAGTAGTATTAAAATCCCCAAATTCTTGGTGTTTGTAAATTTCTTAGGAAATCAGTATTTGACCTTTTTATTATAGTTTGTAATTTTTGTTCCACTCTTGGTCCTCTTTTTGATCCTTTCCCCTAAATATATTTCCCCTTAATATATTATGGGGAGGGCATTTTAAGGGCTGTCACAGCCTATGAAACTTTAAAACTTACCCTACTTTTACATCCAGACTGAAATGTCTGTCAGCCTTTCCACAAGCCTCTAGTAAAAAGATAGTTGGCCTTTTTTAGACACAGAAACCACAAAATTGCCATAATTTACAATTAATTACAAATCCGCTTATTAACTTTATACTTTTTTAAGTCCCTGCCCGTAATCCTTTTATCCTAAAAGGCAGCCTTTCAGGGTCCTCTGAAGAAGTGATGAAGTTAACTAGCCTGAGCCTAGAGAGAAATTTCTTCCTGCTTTAAAAAAACCCTAGGTGAGCTAGGGCAGGACCAGATAGGCAGGACGTCCCTGCCCATGGGAGAGACCATGGCTGCAGCTGCTCTCAGCCCTCCTGCACTCACCCAGCTTGTGGGGCAGCTCTTACACAGCTCACACAGGACCCAAAGTTTGATGAGCTCAAATTTAATTCCTCTCACTAGAAGACATGGTATCTGATTACCTAAACAGATGGTTTTATTCTTGGGTTTGGGTTTTTCAGTACAGAGCTAGTTTATTTTTTTAACAGCAGGAGGAAGACTTTGAAGTAAATACTGTACTTTGTATATCATGCCACCTAAACAAATACATTATTTCATTTTGATTTGTGATTACATATGTACGTAACTGTTATTTACAACACTAGAGTGGGTTTTTTGTAGTGTTGCTGGAACATACTTCATGAAGTCAGCAGGAATTACTTACCTTCATTAAACAATTACAGCCAGTATTACCATCACTCCCATCTCTCTAATGCAATAAATTAGAGCCTGGCTTCTTTTCTTGCTTCCTAAAAACCTAGGGTTTTTCTATACAAATATGGTATAAAGTCCGGTTTTAGGACTTGCAATCAACTCTTTTTTTACTTTTTCCGTAGCTGAGTTTGCCAATGGGTGTTGGTATCTAAGGTAAAGAATCAAGACTCAAAGCAGTAGTCTAAAAATGAGCTGGTTTCATAATTAAAAAATAAAATCCTGTCCACCCACTTTGTTTAATACTTCCTCCAGAAATTAATATTTCTGTAAATAACTACTAATCAATTTTTAATAGCTTTGAATACTTCATGGTGAGATAGCTACTGAGAAGAATTAAAGAACTTCTTGTGCTTTCTTCATAATTTTTTGTTGAATCTCATTCAGTAGTCTGAGTTTATATGTTCTCAAAATAAAATATTATCTAATAAATAGATTTGCCAAACAGTAAAAAAGCAGTCTTTACATTTTTCTACTGTGTCTTATTAACCTGAATGAACAGATGCTTTCTAGTACTTTTCAGGACCAGAAATGTGAGCTCTTTCATTAAAAAAAGAAAAAAAAAAGAAGCACAATATTTTACAATATTTTGATTCAAACAGCATCAGCATTTTGAATGTTTTGCATTCCAGCAGATCTAGATACCATAACCATGTGTTACCTAATATCGGTTGTTGAGATGAAATAGAGAAGACAGATTTTGAGATAACTCTGGAACAAACCATGTCAGGCTAAAGAACCTGGCTTTGAAATCACGAGATCTCTGGTCTTCATATTCTTTTCTGCATTTAATCTAGTATTTTTGAAAAGTGATACGTCAAACTTACAAGGTCTGGCGGTGACAGAATGTATATATATTTCTGATGAGTTCTTCATCTTTCAAAATCTGGTTTCCTATCTTAGCTGCATTTTCAGTGCCAAGACAAGAGAATGCTCACAGCCCTTCTCTTGCCTGTGTTTTGAAGTCTTTAGTTCAGGCAGAAGCATATTGTACTGTCGTGTACAATAATTGTACTGTACTGTAGGTTTCCATGACTTCATGCAAACTTGAGCCAGACAACCCTAACACATATGTATGAATACATTCAACATGCTTTTTGTGACCAAGGATGAATCCTGGAAACTACAAGTTTCCAGGCTTCAAATGAAGTAGAGAGCAATATTAAGCTCTCTATTGGTTTATGTTTATGAATTTATGGATTTATGAATTTATGTTTTACTACGTGTTGATTGTGCTGGTAAAACAGCATCAGCTTTATTGTTGGCATTAATCCATTATTAACACTGAGCTCATTATATGAAACTCTTTATTTTGTTATATTAGTGGGGCTCTCTTTCATTTTATAGCTGGCTTAAGTCCTGCTGAGATTCAGCAGTTATGGAAAGAAGTGACTGGAGTTCACAGTATGGAAGACAATGGCATTAAACATGGAGGGCTAGACCTCACTACTAACAATTCCTCCTCTACTACCTCCTCCACCACTTCCAAAGCATCACCACCAATAACTCATCATTCCATAGTGAATGGACAGTCTTCAGTTCTAAATGCAAGGCGAGACAGGTAATTCTGATGAGATTTCAACTGTGCTTATCGTTTGATGTGAAGCGGTTGTATAACATCTTAAGTCACATGATTTCCAATCAAAAAATAGCACTTAATGGAGGTTACTTAAGAGAGCGTGGAAACCTGATTTTCCAGAATTGTTTATCAATAGGGCATGCTTTTCAATAATGATGTCTAATTGCGCAGACACAACAAAATTACCTGCATGTGGTTTTATAACTCAGGAATTTATGGTAGTTTGGGTAAAAGTTAATTACAGAATCAAGTGGGCTGGTGTAGGGGTGCAAATGCACATTTGATGGCATTCTGTTGGTGCATAGTTTCATTCATGTTTAACACACCTGGCAGTCAGGCCCTTATTGTTGAATCACACTCCTGGTTTCATTGACAAAGTACATCTATATGAGTTGTCAAGGCTGTAATTCAGTGCAAAGATTCTTTAGTAAAAGTGCTTCAAAACAGGATATTAAAGCATCTCTCATGTTGTTTGTTTCTTGTGAAAAGAACCACTAAATTTTCTGTCTTTTATGCTTGACAATAATGAACTTGGCATATTTCCTACAAATTTTCCATGTTGTTAGTGTAATACAGTGGAATTCCACCATATGGATGAAGTTAAAATCCTTTTTAGACACATTGACAGATATTATTTACTGTTTCTAAATTTCAAGTAATGGATTAAATACAAGAGTATGTAGTATCTGTAACCCTTACCAGTAAATACATTAGTGTAGTGAGATATAGATGATCTCAATATAAGATGAAATTTAATTGTATCTACATAACCTAAATTGTAATTGTCTTGTCAAATAAATTTTCCATTTAATTATTTTAATACTTATGAGACTATGATTCAAGTGTCTCTCATGCTCATATGACTGTGAGAACAGTTTTCAATCATTATTTTGTATTATTTAAAAATCTGAATACATTTGTAGTAGTACTTTCAGTTAGCATCACTTTTGTGCTTATATCTCACAGAATGGTTCTTTGCTTCAGTATGTCGACTACATCCACAGAATAATTCCCTGAATTTCTTTGATAACTCATAATGGATGAAACAATTGCAGAGGTTCCATAAAAAGTCATGGAGTACGGCTAGGGATTTTTATGAAGCCACGTAGTTAATGAAAGCAATGCTCATGAACAAAAATATTTATTAATGGAAGCAACTTTATTTTTATACACATTGAGCAGAAAATTCAAGTATTATTTTGAACATTCACAATATTCAAGAATCTGACTGTCAGTCTTCAATATTTATACTCAGAATTGATCATTTCTGAGTGTATTTTTTATTTATAGGTAAATGTTACACCAAGGTCATATGGCATAATTAGCATGTGGTATTATACAGTCATCTTATTTTTTCATCCTTTATTAACAGTCATCTTTGGCTCTATTTCTTCTCTAATTGGAACATCATCTAGCCTTGGCAGTTGAACTATTCAATAGAACGATTAAATTTTTCTGACTGCTCTGAGCTAAATTGACCTGTTTTGACCTGTTTGTCACTGATCGTAACCTGACAGGCGCTAGCAGCCTCCAATGATTATGGCTTTTGAGATGAATCTGATGCCTTATTCTTTTGCTGCAGCTCGTCACATGAGGAGACTGGGGCCTCCCATACTCTCTATGGTCATGGAGTTTGCAAATGGCCTGGCTGTGAAAGCGTTTGTGAAGATTTTGGACAATTTTTAAAGTAGGTGGATTTTTATTCGTTGGTACAAAATGGTTCAAGGCAAGGGAAAGTGAAAGACAGCAAACAAAGTTTTACTGTAAACCATATCAGAGATTTTTTTGTGTGTACTTCAAGCAACTGGATAATCGAGGCTATCGGCAGAGGGTCAAATTGTTATCCTTTCTTTCATGTCGAACACTTTTGCAGGCCTTTCAATAGCACAGTGTTTAATCCTCTTATTATCCTTTACTGAAATGGAGCCTCAGAAAATTTGAAGAGATGCTTTAGATTTCATATTGGATAGTAGGAGTATGAAAAAGCACATTTTAAATTCTGACAGTTTGTGTGATGTAGGAATTACTGTGTATAGTATAAATAAAAAAGCACAAAGGCCTAAGCATGACCATTTAACTCTCACTCACTTGCTAATCTATTTTTGCTTTTTTTCTTGCATGTGCACAAGATACATAAAAAAACCCACAGTGTACAGGTGGGTTTGCACCTTTCAGGAATGAAAAGTGATGTCATTGCTTTTTCAGCATTTGTTTTAGCCAGCTATTTACTAAATCATAGCATTTAGGAAGTAAGTGACACAGCTTTTCCTTTTCATCTGCAGCTTCAAACTGCAATGGGTTTCTGCACTTTTTCCTTTCTATTTATTTATTCTATTTATCGAAGTATTTACTAGTATTTCTGTGTTCATTTGAATTTTCAACAACAGCACTGATTTGCTACCTATGTACATTATGGACTGGTCTTTGTTAGAAGAGCCATACTCATTTGGCATGCAATAGATCTTAATGGAAAGCTACAGATAGGCTTATATAGATGAGTAACTTCAGGGGCTGAGACTCTTATGTTGTCATGGTGCAGCTAACAGGGTGAATGAACTGTTTCATGCTTCATCAACAATTAAGTTAATTAGCTCATTTGAAATTGCACTGCTTTGTTGCCAGGATGTTGGCAGAAACATCAAAAGATGTGTTTACAAATGGCAAACTACGGGGTATATAACAGAAGCACCTTAACAGCAGACCATACCCGCTCAGTATTACAATAACTTTTATAATAGAAATATGGCAATACTGTTTAAAAAGTATTTCCAATGCTTTCTCTGTCTTTCAGTTTTAAATTAAGTAACTTACACTGACTTGCAAATTGTGTGTAGGTATCACTCCTGATAAATTTTTGTTTATTAGTGCATTAAGTGGAATGTCAAAACAATGGTTTATTATTAAAGAAAACTGTATAGGATTTAAAAGAACCTGATTTACATAAGTTTGTATTAAAAGGAAAATGAAATCTCCCAAATTCAATGTAGTGTTCTAAGTATTATTAATAATAAGAATTTAAACTCATTTAGCTTAAGCATTTTCCTTTTCAAGAAAAACTACGTTTCCTGAATACGTCCATCCATCTAGCCTATAGTGATGCTAATTCTTCGGGCAGACTTTGCACATCCATTATGTCAGGTCTCTTGTTATAATCCATGATCAGTAAAACCATTTTGATTAAGGCAGTGTAGTGCCAGGTTTACAGATGCTCTTGCTTCCCTCAACCAAATAACCCTGGAAAATGTGAAAGTGACACATAACATCTTGATAATTCTGGTGCAGAAGCAATCAGGGTTTACAGCAGTGTCATGGCTTTTTGTCCTGTACATCAGCAGAAGCTGTCC
>NC_052031.1:25305349-25315349 GCF_015832195.1 Motacilla alba alba | reverse complement strand
CATTCTCCCCTTAAAAATATTTTTTTTCTCAATTATATATCAAGTTAGCATGGGATTAGTAAAAGATAGAGACAAGAGACAGGACAGGAATATTCTGATAAAGTATGAAAATTGAATATCAAAATGTATACATAACTTAAAAGTCATGACAAGAAACAAAAAAAAATAAACAACCCTCACAAAAAACCTAACAAAACAAAAAAACCCACCCAGCCAACCAAGCAGTCAAGCAACCGATCAACCCAAACCAAATTAAAAAAGAAACAAACAAACAAAACTAAACAAAAAAGGAACAACAACAAAATTTTTCCAGCCTTGGAGAAATGATTTCCAGCTTTCTGGAAGAAAGAATGTATTTCTGTCTTGACAAATTGACACATACTGGACCCTGACAGTGCAGCAACTTAATACAGAGAAAAGTTATTTTAGAGGTTTTTAAAAATGTATTAGACCTAGTTTTTCTTTCACTATATTGCCTGTACTTGCATGATAAATAAAGCAAGCCTACTTCACAGGCAAGAAAGATCAGAAAAAAATAATTCTTAAAACAAGTTTCATACTCTTACTGTTTCTATAAGTAACTTTTCTCCAAAATGCACAGCAAAATGCACAGTAAAAGTATGGTGTAAAAAAAATGTATGTATCTCACAAGTTTCTTAAAATTATTATGCTAACTCTCAAGAAACTTGCAACATACTCCCAAGTTACTGTGTAATCATATTGAAATTACATTACACTGGACTTTCTTCTCACACTCTGCATACTGCTGTTACATTTTAACTTCCTCAGGGCAAGGACTACGTCTGTATCTATTTTGTAAGGTGTTATGCAAACATATGGTGTTGTAATTACTAATAAATAATCATGAGTATGCAGTAGCCTCAAACTTGGTCTGGGAGATCTTTTTTACCTGTACTCTTGCTTACTCTTGTGCTATCCACATGTACCTGTGATCATGCACAAGTGAGCATATGTGGATGGGGAAGCACAATGTACTGGTGTGCACTGGTGGTAGTGGTAATGATGCAGAGGTAAAATCTGTCTTCAGACCTTTTTCTGGCAATTTTGTACCCAATTAACTGAAAATATTAAACCATTACATTAACAGGCCATGCACTATCATGCCTGTGTAATTGAAGGAGTAAAATTCTTCTGAATCAAAATTTCAGAAAACAAGTGAATGGTATGTTCTGAGCAATTATTTGCTTTTTCAACTGATTGTGCATTTTTGCATCAATGGGAAGATGAAGTCAGTTCCTTTGAAAATAAATAAATTATAGGTTTTATGACACATAAAGGAAATGTGTCCTTGGTGATGCTTGAGCTTAGCATAAACTACCAAGCAAGTTACAGGTATAATCTTAAAGAATTTTATATTAAAAGAATGAACAAAACCTTTCACAATTACTTATGTCTTTTCCTCAGCCATGCCTATTTCAAGAACAGCAGAACATTTTGCTCACCTGAAAACTATCGCAGGGTCCTAAACATGTGAAGTCATGATTTAAAAGCCACAGATGTTAGTAGAAGTGATACAGTCACTCTATTTTTCCACTATATCTGACAAATACATTTTCCCCATTGATTAACAATCAAATGACTGCACAGTTCTCTGATTAATTCTGCTAGAAAAGAAAAAGGAGAAGATACATTTCCTCCGTGGTATAGATAACTTAGTTCTTATAACTGTGAGACCGTCTGTGACTCCAGTCCTTGCAAAACTTACTCCTCCTGCCTACAGTGGAAATAGCCAGTAAATCCACTTTCAAAGGCAGAACTCCTTTGCTCCCATTTCTTCTTGAATCTGATCCTTATGTTTTCCTCTCCATGGAGCAGAAAGCCCACAATTAAACCTCCAAAAGGAACTTCTTGATCCCGAAAGAGAGAGAGAAGAAAACGTACACATTGTCCTTCAAAAAAACATTATTAATTGGTATTTGTGTTCAATTAAAATGTCTCAGGGACAACCACTTGGTACTGGGCTAAACTTCAGTTTCAGGCAGCTGCTTACTGAGGTCCTCTTTCCCTGATGCAGAGTGTGTTCTGGTTTTGCTAAGCTCCCATGTGTAGCCTGAGCCTTTCCCAGGAAGCTTGCTGTGTTAATAAGGTGTATAGCTGGTCCTTCCCCTGCCTCTTCCTCACACACTTTTCCTCATACTGGGAGGGGACAGTCACTTCTATCATCCACAGAGTCTACCTCTAGAAACTGCATTGAAACTTGGCTGTTCCCCTGCAGCTCTGTTTTTGGGGAGGTGTAGGGGATGTTCTCTTGTAGCTTAATGATTAAAGAGCAGATAGAGAAATCTCAACAAAGTCTACATTAATTCTCAGTAGTTCAAGCAGCCTAAAAGCAATTATATTCTTTCGGAGACTCATTTGTAAGGTGATTGTCTTCATCTGCATCAGCAACAGGGAATGGAAATCGGTTCAGTCATTGTAACAAATATTCATAGCTGGTTACATTGGCCCTTAGATGGGATATGCAACCTGTGAGATATAAACTGGGTATCTGACAGTCCTCGCTGGGAAATTTTGTAGAACTAAATGAAATAATCAGTTTTGTTATTGTGTATTGTTTGTTGTCTGTGTGGCAGGCTCTGACTAGGTCTTTCTGCACAGCTCCCCTTGGAACTAATGGAAGCCATATGTGCAGGAGAGAAAATGTACTCATAAAGTTATTCTCCTCATCTTAACACTGTCTTACTTCCTTCTCTAGGCACCTTAACAATGAACATGCATTGGATGACAGAAGCACTGCTCAGTGTCGGGTGCAAATGCAAGTGGTTCAGCAGTTAGAAATACAGGTTTGTTGTATGGATGCATTATCCTATTACTTATTTACTGTTAGCCTAAACTAAATTGAAAACACTTGCCTTATTGAGTCTAGCTTAAAGACATATGTTTCTAACATTAAATTTGTTGATATTCATGAATAAGTGAGGGTTTTTTACTTGAAGATTTTTCACATTATAAATTATGCAATAATTATCTAACATCAAGATTGTCTACAGTATTTTGCTTGAACTAAGACTCTAATGCTACTCATCACGAATGAAAAACACAGTCCCTGGAGCAAAGACTGGATCCAAGCCATCTTCATTTTTTAAAATGCTGGGTCAGAACCCCTCTTCCTTCTTCCCCTCCCAACCCAGTGCTTGTCTGTGTTGTTCTGTGGGATAAAAGAGTAGCAGAGCATATCTCCACCCAAACGGACTCCCAGCCTGATAGGGGGAATTTTTCTGCAAGCAAGAAGATGTGATGTCAGACCCACTGAGGAAGGTCCCTAGGGAGTGCCATGCCTCAGACCGCAGGCCTGCAGTGCCCTGTGCGTGCTCTAACCATTAGAGGTCACTGCATGTATGTGAATGCTCCCTTCTGCTTATGCAGGGAGAGGTAAGTACCTCTGGGGTCTCCCAGTGTTGTGACTACACCTGCAGGCTACCGAGGATGGGCACAAGCCTCAGGGGTGACCATGCAGGACACTTGGACCATGCTGTCTCCTCTTGCCCACACAGCAGTCATGGGCAGGCATGTCTCAGCAGTCCCATGCCTTCTGGGACTGCTCAGAGGAGCTCAAGGGATGCAGCAAGGGACCAAGATTTTTGTCCCTGTTTGTTGCCATATGGAGAAAAAGAAGGTTAACAACCCTCACCTTTCTCACCTTTTCAGAATATTGTCTCACTGTTCTCTTTCACCTAAGAATATTACCCTTCTTTCAGCCGAGGCTTTTTTGAATCTTTTTTACTTTAATGCTGGAAATCCAAAACAATGAGAGAAGCATACAATAATGTAATTTGTTATCATTTCCCTTAAAATGAATGATTTTTAAACCCAGGTAAAGCTGCTATTTCTTTTACGTTATTTACATGATAGTGTTAGCTCAGTTTGTTTGTTAGGTTTGTTAGGAATTTATGTCATGGCAAATACTATGTCACTAAAACATCACACACATAGAATGAAGCTACACATAATACAAAGAAGAAACCTTCTTCACAACCCTTGTCTCAAATGTTCTTTAATAGAATATGCACTGATCAAATTAAATACCTGCAGTACTAAAGATAGTTCCTTCTTTAAAAATTACTTGCAAGTTCTCCTGTTCTTTGTCCAGTCTCAGTCTACAGGTGTAAGAGCAAGAACTCTCTGGAAAATGGTAGTATTAGGCACCAAGTTTAATTCTTATTGTGACTAATGTTGAAATCATGTTTTAGGTAGCCAGAGCCAAATCACTAGAATAAAATTTTGAATATTTCTTCTTGTAAACTGGTTTGTGAAAAAAGAAAATCTTTTCTGTTGTAAAATAAATTTTCCTCTTTTATATCCTGCTATTTTTCTCAACAAGTTGCATATTTCAAGCACTTCCTCCTGTTTCATTTTTTACTTTTAATTTGGTATCTTTTTTTGAATCTGAAACGACAATTATTTACATAATATATGATCAGAAAATGGTATCAGTTAGGAAAAAGTAGAGGTTTAAGTAACATGATGTTTTTTGAAGACAGCATAAGGGCTTCATAGGAATTGTTTACCATTTACAAAGGCTAGGCTGTAATCTAACAGTTGAAGTGAAGATCTAGCTTGTGGTGTGACCAATTATGCCATTTTTTGCTTTGTCTGACTGCTAGTGAAGTAGGGTCCATCAGTTGTAATGAGACCCAGTGCAGTGTCGATGCCGACTCGATGGCAGAGTTCAGTGTTTCACACTGCCTGGGCTCTGTCACTCTATTGAATTAGATTGATGATGGCAGATTGCAGGGGGCACTAACTGGACCTCAGTGGGAAAGGATGAAGTGTGTAGTCAATCCTGGCAGGCACTGTGCTTTGAGGACCCTTCACCCCTTCACAGCTGTTGGCACTAGTCCATTGCTAACAGTGTCCACAGGACTTTAAAGAGACACTATGGGCCTTCTAATTTATGGTCTTAGTAACTTGTTACTGTCGAGGCAACTGTGACCTCAATTCTCTTATTGACAAAAAGATGAAGTGCTATTTGTTTTCTCTGACCTTTTAACATATGAAAGGCTATAAAAGTTTTTGTTGGTTTTTTTTTTCCTTCCTTTCTTTCTTTCTATGCCCATAGTTGCATTTCCTCCTAGATAAGTTTCTACTGACACAGACTTTTATATGCAGGAATCATTACACCAAGACAAGCTCAATGATAAGATATATCACTGCAGTGAAATAGCTGTATCAGTCATTTCTAAAATGCTTCTGATCCCACTCTTTCTTAACAGCTTTCTAAAGAACGCGAACGTCTTCAAGCAATGATGACCCACTTGCACATGCGACCCTCGGAGCCCAAGCCATCTCCAAAACCTGTAAGTGCATATTGCTTTATAAACAGTAAATAGGTCTACAAATGTAGCAGGCTAAGAAAATGAACAATTTAGTGACAGTTGGAAAACAATGAGTGTGATGAAAAATATGGCAATAAAATGAAGGTAAAATGCAATATCTTGTCAAATTGTATGTTTCTTTAAAAGTAATGCTATCTTTTGCAAAATCTATCCAATCTACACCATAGGTGACACTAAACAAAGTACAGCTATAAGTGTCCAAATCATTGCCTTGAGACTGAAACTAGAGAAAATATCTTTTTGTGATAGGTTTAGAGATATTAAAAGGAAATCCACTTTGAAAGATTTGAAGTTTATTGACAGTAAGAAGTAAATGTAACATGAATGTAGGTACTTAGGAAATTTCGCAAATTGCTTACAAGAGACACACGTAAACAATTTGTTATTCTTAAATGAACAAAAATGTTATTTTATGCAGTGAATTGACATAGTTGTAAACATTGGGGGGTGTTGTGTTCGTTTTTGGCAAGACTGTATTGTTATGCATCCACTGTGATGTTGTTGGGGTTGGTACAGGCACTGAGAAGTCCCTGTTGCTCCCGGTCACTCCGCTCTGCTGCATTGGTAACAAAACAGTTGTGCAGCTGGATCTGCATCCAGATCCAAACTCCATTAAACTCTGTGTGGCTTCATGTAAGCAAAAGTATTCTCTGATGCAGGTCTAGTGCTGTGCTATCAGGGTGTCAGGCGTCATAGTACTAGTATTGACTGTGTTTAGATACACTGCGCTTATACTAGAAGCTGTGTGAAAAGTGAACTGTTCATTGGTGTTATCCATGATGGTAACTTCTGTACATATAATATCAAGAGGCTGTACCAGCACTTGACGATGAAGTGCTGAGGTATCGATGAAAATCTGTGGCTATGAAAGCCAGGAAATGTAGGCAGAAGGAAAACAATCTGTTTTAAAGAGTACACTTGCATATCATGACCGGTTAATGTTTACGTAGAGGGACAGCATGCACTGTCTCTTGTGTTTTCAGCTCCTCATACTTCAAAGAAAATCTTTGTTTGAGGGCACACTTTATAACCTGATGATGAATGAAAAAAGTGTTAGCATTTCCTTAACCCCTGCCTTTGTAAGAGAAAATTTAGACGCATTATTTTTGCTTTCATTAGCCTAACTAAATTCAGGGGTTTTTTTAGGTCATCCACTAAGGAAAAACATTTGGAAACGTAAATTCTAGTATATGTGGCAAATTTAAGAATAAAATAATCTGAGTGCTTTTTCCATTTCCATGCACTGTGAAGTTTTTCTGTCATGCAGGCTTCTTGAGCAATTCAGGTTAGGTACCAAATCCTGCTGAACTGCGTGGTAAAAGGTTTTTAGAACACATTTCTACTATTTAATTATTTTAACCCCAGATGATCTGCAGTCTATCAAAATTTTGAGAATATTGTTTCTTTAGAGTTTTAAGTGACTGTCTTATTTCAATAAGATTATTTTTCTCATCCCTTCCTATAGTATAATGTAGATAATCACAAGACAGAATAATTGTCTCATAAATCCATCAGGAATCTGCAGCTTGTTCTTTTCCAATTAATTATTCAATCAGTAAATTTTTTAAAACTCCAGCAGCATGGTTACATCTACACTAATAAAGAATTTTCAGCCTATAATCCAAAACAGAACCTGAATGAATAATGTAATTGAAGTATTACATTACATAAACCACACATGAAAGAATTGCTAATTGCGTTTGATGGTGGGCAATTAATACAGAATCTTAGATGAGCGATTTAAAATGAAACCACAGTTTAAAGTTCCCTTTGGAACTAGAGATATGTGAAGCAGTGAGCTACACTGCTGGCCTCAAATTGGTTTGAAAGAAGAGTGGTCAATATTACCCCCCCCTTAAAATTTATACACTGTACAAAAGAAGCTTCAAAATTGATATGATAGTAGAGATTTATGGTCTCATGTGCAGTGGCTCAGTTGAGACGGCCCACACATTTGATAAATATTAATAGCATGAATTTATTACCAAGGAGAAATGAGCTCTGTTGGTTCATCACTGCACCCTTAACAGCTATCAGTACATGAACACAAGGTGCAACCGCACTGTCTATTATATGACCCCATTTACTCTCTGAATGGTACTTCATTAAATGGTACCTTTTGGCCATGCTATGGATGGATGAAAATCAAAGTTATCAAGGCTGCGAGTCCTGAATAATGAGTTTCACCCAACCTTGAATATATTCAGATGAGCTGAGGTGGCTAAGTGCTCATCCTAGGTTTTACATGCTTTTCTTTAGTTAATAATAAATTCTATTTTATCAGTTCATGATTGCATGCCTACAAACATGTTATGCTTATTATTGCCAGCTAGTAGAATAAGTTACCGTAACATTGTAAACATAGTAGTTTGCATCCACACAGATTACGTATTTCTGCAGCTTTTGTAATTTTTAATGTGTCCATAAAGTGTATTGTAGCTACACACTATTGCTGTGCCAGAAGTTTTACTGTTGTGTGGCTTTTCACTTTGTGTTTTCTGCTTGGCAAATATATAGGTTAAAATATCTTTCGATGAAATGCTTTGGAAATAAATATTTTTTTTCTAATTTGGATGATTGTTTATAAAAGAGAATTGCTATAAAAATCAAATGCACATTTAAAAGCTTTGATATTAAAAAAAAGGTTAACAATTCAGAGTTAAGAAAGGTATATGTCACTTAAATCTTCCTTCATCTCTCAGACTCTTCAAAAATACTTCTTTTTGCCACAGACAAGCTTAAACTCTTAGCTTTGTGAATGTATTAAGTAAAGCATTTGGTAGCATTATCTGAGCTTTTTTTATGTACGTAACAAAGAATTCCCATTCCAGTCTGCTGGCTTAGAGTACGAACAGAAGAACAGTCTGTGGTTTATTGGGAACAGATGCACTTGGGGATGCCTTCAGGGTGCCAGTCGTTATTATTAGACTGCTAATGTGCTTCTTCTGGCTGCTGCCCAAGAAAGAAGAACAATTAGCTGGCATATGTTAATTTTTGTTTCCCTAACAAATCTCTCTACTGACTAAATGTGTAAAACAAATCCACAAAGAAAGATCAATCAATGCTGTACACATCATTTTCTCCCCATTAAAAAGAGGTTTATCTTAAGAAGTGTATTTGGGATTTGAAAAGGCAGGTGTTACTAAATTATACACAAACCCCAAATTTTTGATGTTTACCCACTTGCCGTTGCACCATACAGATGAAGAACAATTAATATTATTTTCCTGCTTATCTCTATAAATTACTGTATAAAGTGAAAATGACTACAGGTTACCCCTTATGAGTATCATTTAAGTATATGGAAGCAATCTTTTTATGTGCTGCCCTGAGTATAAATTCTGCTAATTGGATGTTATTTATGACAAAAGATGTATGGTAAATATGACAGAGGTAATATGAGTTTTTGATAATGAGGAACAGGGCCTTACTGAGGGGAGTAATGAAGGGCACACTGTTAAACAGCTTGCATACATTCTCACCTTTTTTTCCTTTTTTCTACCCTGACACCCACTTTCCAGGGTACATCAGCAATAAGTGACACTGTAATCATAAATTGAAAATGATACTTCCAGAGGAATTGGCAAACTTGACATTTCATTATATTTGTTAACACATGCCACAAATGATTGTTAGTGAGGAAATTCCATTTCCCTCTCTCCATCTCCAATCAGATTTAATTTGAAAATTTTCAGCCTCCTCCGGCTAATTTGCAATTAAGACAATTTTGTTTGAATATGTAGTAATGTCATTACCATTCCACCAAATTAGCAAGGAGACTAAAGGTCAGTGTAAAATTTTCCAGCTGGCTGGAGCCTCTCAGCTGAGATTTGGGACTCGGGGAAAAAAGAATACAAAACTCTGGCAGCATCAGAATAGCAACTTATTTTAAGTGTTGTTTGTGTGAGTACTAACATCTTTTGTTGCATCTATTGTTGTTATTGTTGTTTCACCGGGAGCTAGAACTGTTTTACAACAGACCTATATAATCACCAGCTAGTTTCTATTGCAGACAAACATACTTTCTGTGAAGTCTGGTAGTACTAGAAGGAGTTAGTCCTAAGTAACATTGCAGCAGATTATTAGATAACCTCTAACAGCATCCTCTAATTAGAGTTCTTATGATACAATTTCATCCTGTAATTAGTTGAGATTGGCTGCTTCCTTTCGCAGCTTATTAGTGGCAACACAGCTGTAGAAGTGAATCCACTCTCATTTGTCAAACCTTTTTAAGTATTTTTTTTCCCTTCTGCTTTTTCTTTGCTTTCCTTTTGGGTTTCTGCAGCTCAATTTGGTGTCTAGTGTCACCATGTCTAAGAACATGTTGGAGACATCCCCACAGAGCTTACCTCAAACTCCCACAACACCAACGGCCCCAGTCACCCCAATTACCCAGGGACCTTCTGTAATCACCCCAGCCAGTGTACCCAATGTGGGAGCCATTCGAAGAAGACATTCAGACAAATACAACATTCCCATGTCATCAGGTAGGACACTTTAGATCAATCCTTTCGTTTTGATTTTTCCAAAATCTATGCTGTAATTAAAATAAGGTATAGGCAAATTAAGGCAATCAAAGAGATATTTAATACAGATGAGATAAAAACTTGTTGGTTTTTATTAAATCGAATATATTTTACCAG
>NC_052031.1:25277849-25300349 GCF_015832195.1 Motacilla alba alba | reverse complement strand
AGTAGTTCTTATTCGTGCTACTTTTGATGTGAAGAAGCAAGAAGGACACCCTGTGGCAAAATCTGGAACATTCAGTTTTGCTGCAAATGTTAGATTGATAGAAGCTTTTGCAAATGCATGTGGATATGCATTAATATTTATCCAAGCTGTCATAAATGATTTCACATCATAGTGTTGGGGAACATGGTGCTCATGGCAAAAACTTTAAAGTTTAATTATAATATATAATTTTTATGCAGAAGAGGCAAATGTCAGGACTTTTTTATTTTGATTTAAGTTATGGTCATTTTTTAAAGTATAGCAGCTGCCTGCATTATAAAGGAGCCATACATTGTGTGGAAGGGCAAAGGGGTTAAGTGTAATTCAAAGTCAAAAAATGATGTAAAACTAGAAGGTGCCATGAATATCAGAACATAATTAATAATGGAAAATAATGAAACCTAAGCAAAAGAAAGAGTAAACCAGAGGTAGAAATGCTTTTTTATACAAAATGGGAAAATAACTGGAAATGCACAAAATCATTCTGACCACTTCAACAACTAGCCAAAATGAGCTGTTCTCTGTGTGTATATTCCTAAATGTTCATACATGTGAGAGTGCTATGTATATGTGCAGGCTAATAATTTTGGTTTTACTTTTCATTTTGGTAGGCTGCACTGGCAGAGAGCAGTTTACCATTGCTAAGTAACCCAGGACTGATAAATAACGCATCCAGTGGCTTACTGCAGGCAGTCCATGAAGATCTCAATGGTTCGCTGGATCACATTGACAGTAATGGAAATAGCAGTCCAGGCTGCTCTCCTCAGCCTCACATGTAAGTGCAGTCAGCTTTCTTTCAAGAAAAAATGCCTTAGTCTAAGACACAATATTACTCAAAAGAGCTTTGAAAGGTGGTAAGTGAAACATCTGGAGCTATATATTTGAAACTAAACATTTATATTAAAACATTTAAATAGATGAGTCTTCATTTACTTTGTAGTGATTGCTATAAGCTTTTTTTTGCCTTTTTTTTTTTTTTTTTTTTAAACCTCATCAATTTGCTTGCAAGCTCTGAATGTAATGGGAGGCTGATCTCTGTGGTCATTTTCAGAGCCTGGTTTGTAAGGTATAGTCAGAATGTTCACACTGGAATTAGTTGTAATTTTAACGATGACTCTCCGAACCATTTATGAACTGTAGTAGAGATATTGCCCGTTTATATAAACCATAAAATGCGAAGTTTAACTGTTGCCCACAGTTTACATAGAAGCCAGTAAAGTGTAACTTTTTGCCTGTCATATAAATCAGTGTAATTACGTATTCAAGTTTAATTACTGGTGCGTCTGTATTGGCAAGGTTTATATGTTATATTTTATGCAAGACTACGATTCCTATTAATATTTAGCAGCTAACTATATCATTAATTACTCTAAATTCTTTCCCCTACCATCTTTTTAATGGAGCTGAGAGAGTGGAAGTATTAAAAATTGATGTATTGTGGATTTCAGAAATGTGTCTGAAGCTTTAGAAATGCCTGGCCTTAATCAGTGGTGTCAAACATGGCAGTTTCTTGTTTACTAAATAGTAAAACATGTATCTTGGAGGTATTGTTTCCCAGGTTATTTATATAATAATTAGCAGTGTGATATGTAAGTAGACTTCGTTTTAAGTTTACTGTAAGATGGTTTTTAAAGTGTATGTAAAATTATGGTGTCTTTTTTTTATGTGTTAAAAAGCTGATCTCATTTGCCTTTTTTAATTCCTTTTTCTCTTTCACATTTTAAATGTTCATTTTAATTGCTAGAGAGGGATATTTAACAGTAAGAGTAATTGAGACCAGACTCCCTTTTTTTACTTATGCTCTGATCTGTTAAGAATCCATTTTGATCTGACCTTTTTTTAGGAAAAATATCTTACTGATTTTTTTCTTCTTTTGTTTGGCGTGTTAATATATCGGTGATCACATAGAAATGTTTATAGTCGTTCATTTAATTGTTTTATTGCACATTTGTTCTACTTGCCTTTGAAAATAATACACTGTGAACATTCATGTATTTTATCAGGTTCCAAACCATTACTTTTTCAAAATGGAAAAATTTGTCTTTTGGAAGTGTCTTTAGATGTATTAAATAATACAAAAGAAGTAATAAAACTTGAAGTAGAAAGAACATGAATATATGCTCTTGAGAGTAACACTACTCTAAAACAAGTAAAGTGAGCAATCAGACAAAAGTTTTTATATCCCATGCTTTATGCTATCAACCATGCAGTGGGTAGCTTGAGGCCTTTTACTTTTAGCAGTTCTCCTGAGTATGCTAATGCTCTCTTCCTGTATAAAATGCCAAGACAATAAAACTTTAAAGAGCAAACAAGAGTTAGATCATGTGTGTTAAAAACAGCTACTTTACAGAAAAGAATGACATTTGCTATTAAAGTTGTTTTGTAAGTGTTAGGCAGATCTGTTTACATATCCTATGTTCTGTCTGCCATTCTGCTGGATAAACTGTGATATCTGTGCATATGATTATGTAGATATGGCTACATTTATAGCTGTGTTTATAGCTAAAATAGTGCATATTGAAGTAATTCTTGCCTATAACAGAGGCAAATACCATAAATTACACCCTAACTCAAGATTCAGCCTTCCTCTCTCATTTTTATGATGTCATTTGTCACAGTAGGCATTTTTGGGACTTGCTATGTTGATTCCTTTGAAACTTGTGAGGACATGTTGCTCAGTTCTTGGTAAACTGAAGCAACAGTATATAAATGCCTGAGATGCCACTGGAGAAAGAATCTATGCACATTCATCCCTTGCAGCAAACTTAGTGCAAGAATTCTGGGCTTCTGTGGGACCAAGAGCCATTAGACAAAAGATGCAAGCTAGATGCCCACTCATGTGTGACATTTATTCTTTTTCTGTGCAGGGAAAAAAGGGAATGAATCTAATCTGCAAGGAAAGGCCAGGGTAGGGAGAGGCTCGCTTGAGAGGCAGAGGACCAAGGAAGAAGAGACCTATTCCTTGCCTCCACACTGGTCAGGGACCCTCATTTTTGTTAAAGAGCATTACATAAGAAAATGAGAAAATAATATAGGTAAAGCAAAACAGAAGTAAAACAAGTGAGGAATATGGCAAACAACAAATACACAACTTAAATTTTGCATTGCCCACACAGATAACATAATCTCTTTTTTTCTTTTTTTAGACTGAAAACTAGTTAATAAACTAGAAAAAAAATTAAAAAACTACACTGGCACAAGCATCTACTTACTTTTAGTCTCCTGAGAAGGTCCCAGAAAGTGTGGGTTTTTCTCTCCTAGAGGAGGATTCTTGAGGTCTGATAATTACTGCACTCACCTATAAATTTAGAGGTTCTGTTAATCTCCAAGTAGATTAAACCTCCATCTCCTGATTCCCAGGAAAATGCAGAAGGCCCAACAGGAGGTATACGCTGAGCAAATGTTACCTATATGGAGCAAGGCGTTAGGGAAAGAGGCAAGAGCTCATGTGAAACTTGGAGATCAAGGCATTCAATTGGGAAGGTGCAGAGTTTGGATTCTAGACAAGCTTCCAGAGAGAGGCATTTGGTATTTCAGCAGTAAATGCAAAATGAGTCCCAGTGACAAAGTAAAGCATCTCAGTCGGGCATTTGGTTGTTAAAATTGTACTGACTGTCATTTTATCAGATGTGATAAAACCAAATGATAGCAAAACTGTCTTATTTTGGGGTGATCATATTAATGTTTTAGCATATTTTGTGTGTATGTGCAGAAGTCAGTGTATCTGTGGCTGAGCATTGGAACTTTATCAGAGGCATTGATTTCTGTTATTGTAGTGCCTGAGCTACTGAGTGTCAGAAAGTGGGGAAATTGTTTCAGTTCTTGGATATGAAACTAGTACTTCACCTGTAGTTTTGAAAAGACACAGTACTAAGAGTGGTTAGAGTCATTACTTTACCCATCTGTGACCAGGTATCTTAACGTGGGCAGGCAAATCAACTTACTTAGAAAATAGTCTTTGTTCATTGACTAGAGAAAGACAGGAGGTCTATAACTTCAAGTAACTGTATTGCAATTCAGTGCTTGTTAAGTGCACTGAGTCCCAGCCACTGTATTTAGGGCACTTTAAGACCCCCAAAATTTTTGCCCCAGGTAATGAAATATAATCTGCTCCATTTTTTATGCTTTTTGAATACTTAAAAATACCGCAGTAAGTTGTAGGTGTATAACCATGGCCTGGTAGCTGGGATAACTTTTATATTAATTACTACATAAAGCATCTGAAATTTTACTCTGCGTGTCTCCCAGTTTCCTTTCTCTATCTGATGAAAGGTGGCAATTCCATAGTCCAGGATGCAGCATAGGAGTAGTGGAATCTTAAGTCCCAAGGTTTTATTTCTGTATTTCAGCAGTATTAAATCCAAGTTCTGTCTTTGACTGGCCTTCAAATCTGATTCCTGGTGTAGGTGCTGAGTGCTTCCTTGACATAAATCTTCACTGAGAAAAAATGTTACTTATTGTGAGCATATATGTTCTTTTCAAAATTTAAATTTCTTCTAAGATCAGTTGTCAACAATCAATATCAGGCAATTGTATTTAAAGTCAATGCTTAAGACTGTTTCTTCTTTCATTATTTCAACATGAACTGCTTCTCTGAACTTACTGTGGTTAGAGCTGATAAGCAACATGTTTCAAAGCGACAAACAGAACTGAAGATATTTTATGCACAAAGATTCATTACTTATGTAAAACTAGGTGCTTCTAATCTTGCATAACAATTGTACATGGATGTAACTGTTAGTTCCACAGTAAACGCCTTTGGAGTATAAATGCAGAATTCTGAACTAAAGAAAACAAATCCAAACAAGTGCAGTTAAAGCTGGGTTGTGGGAAACATCGAAAAAAGTTTTAGTATTCCTGTAGAAACAACAGCATTGAATGAGGCATGAGGTGATGCCTAGGAACAATAATGACAGTTCATACATTACTGGAAATGCGACTTCTTTTTAACCTATATGTAATAGACAGCATACTGCTGAAGAGCTTTGGTGGGATTTGAAGGTCAGTTCTTTCAGAAGCAATAAATTTATATTTTTAAATGAACATCAGGATCATAGTGAAATCAACTTTGTGCCGTTACTTTTCCTGTCTCTACTATACATTCAAGAGTTCTCACTCTTGGGAATGGCAAATGAGGGATGGAAATCAAGTTCAGCTATTTTTCTGGTGTTTGTCTCTGCATTTGTACTAGACTGATTACACTTCAGTGATTATTGCAAGTGGCACAGACCCAGGTGTTTTATCACCAAAATGTTTAGCACATCACTTGCCCCCATGGTCATGGCAAATGCATCATACAAAATGCTACTTTACTTCATTTATGGTCCTGGTGGGGGGAGGGGGAGGTATGATTTTAATCTGCAAAGCTCTTCAGAGCAGTTGAGGAAACTGAAAGAAATTGGTCATGAGAAAACAAGGAAAATGGCAGACTGAGAAAATGTAGTCTTACCATAGGAAACAATGGGGCGATTATACCGTTCTGTTAAAATTCACTGCAGCTCATTAAATAAGGAATGGAAGGAGTTGGAAAATGTGATAGGGTAAACAGATATCCCTCTGGTGAGATTTTGAGGAAGGGGCTTGTCATCATCAGGGGTTGTCTCCCTATTCACTGTGTGAAAGTATGGACTGACAACGCAACTCAACTCATTCTCAACTGACTTACTGAAATAATCTAGTTCCTAACAGCAGATCCAGAATCCTAGAGTTAATCTGATTTTTAGAATTTTAGTTGTTGACAGCTTTTTTAGAAAAGTGAAAACTAAGAAATAAGGTTTTAGAGTTGCTTCTCAAAAAGTGGGTTCATACATCATCTCCTATACGAGCCTTTATGTTCAGCTATTGTAGTGCTGTACTACCTAAGACGGGAATTGTTTGAAGCCAAATGTCAAGACACACATATATTCCATGAACTTTAAAGCTGTTTCTAGAAAATGTTATGGTAGGTTGTTATGAGAAAGGATAACTTTTGTCCAAATGAGCAAGAGTAATAGTCAATCTGAAAAAAAAAATAAAAGGGAAAAAAAAATCTTATGCAGTGTAGTCCTTCGTCTTCGATTTTGTGTGGAAAAAGTGAGTTCCAAGCATCTATGGTTTCAGTCACCTTTTCTTTTTATTCTCCTGTTGTTGCCAACCCTACTCCTTTACCTTTTCTCACTCTTGCCCTGACTGGATCATTTCCCTCTGCAGTTCTATCTGCATAATCATCAAACTTGTTATTTTTTTTTCAAACTTTTTTATCTTTAAATTTTATTCCCAGAGGCAAATATGATTATTCTGCTCTAAGATCATTTACTTTTGAGGTGCTTCAGTTTGAAAGCATTCCATTGTCAGGTCGTTCCCATATCTGATTATTCCAGTCCCCCACTGTTAAGCTTTCACACCACTTACAGTAGGTTACCTATCATTCCAGTTTTAATCCCTTTCATTCCCTTGTTTCTTTAACTTCATAATGTTATAATGTTCCAATCCCCTGTCTTTCCTTCCTTTCCTTTTTTTTTTTTTTTTTTTTTTTTTTTTTTTTTTTTGTTATCGTTTCATTGTCCCATTTCATGATCTCTTTGCATTTACCTTGGAGGCTTGTTCTGTTCTAGGGGACTGCTATGATCCAAGTCTCTTGTTCATTGTATAAGACTTGTCATAGTGTATAAGAAAATAAACTCGCGAAACACATCAATTAACAGGGATGTAACAAGCATTATTAAATAGGTGAGAAGCATGTAATTGAGCAGATGAATGTGGTAGCAATTGCAGTATTTCTGGGTATCCTTGTTCATCAAAAACGTTTCACCTAATCACATGATATTTTAATGCCTGTATAATTTAATTTCACACATTTTTATTCATAAATCTAACATAAGGATGATAATGGGCAAAGAGACTTTGTGACAACAATTGACTTTTATTTTTATATGAAAAGAGGAACACCTAGGAAATGGGACCTTTAAGGTTATAGCTTTTGTCTGAGCATATTCCCATTGAAAGAAGTTCTTTTGTGAGAATATGCAGTGAAATAATTTGGGCTTTTGAACAGAGCCATTTACCTGTGGACACTAATGCAAAAATAAGCAATGATGTTTTGATTAATAATATTTTTTGCCATTCCCATTGAAACAACTTTTCACTTGAATGTTTTCCTAAATATTTATATTCTCCTTTTTAAAATTTTATTTTACATTACTTTACTTTTCAATTTACTTATTTTCCAACACAGGTGGTCAAGGTCTTTATCATTTCGTCCCCAGCTTCTTAAATGTTACATGTCTTACTTTTGATCAGAAGTTGCTATTTCTTTTTTACATTATTCCAGCCCCAGTTGTTGCACTTCTAGAGTACATTCCCAATGCTCTTAACAAAAAGATCACTCCAGAGATACAGTGCCTTCAGCTGAAAAGAGTCAGATCCCCATAGCATGGCTTATAGAAGTTGCTAGGCCCCTCTGGGACTTCACAGAATCTTTTTGGAAGCTGTCTTGCTGAAAACTTTGTGATACTGCTATCATGAATTCTCAGTCTATGGACAAGATATTTCTGCTTTTCACATAAAAGGTCTGTATAAGAACAGGCAGCATCCTAAGTCTTGTTGCAGATGTTAAAATTTTGTTTGATATCGCACAACTAAATTTCTGTGCAAACTCCAAAAATTAGTTCATAAGAGAGTCCTTTCTTTGCACAATGCAAGAGCTGAAATGACAGTGCTGTTAAAGTGTATTTGTAAAATTGCACAGACAGTAACAAATTTTATCCACTATTGATGATTGCTGGTTTTTTTTAAGTAACTGTGATATTATAAATTTTTGAAAACTGTGATATTACAAATTTTTGAAAGTGGACTCTCTAAATACTATTTCCTAAATACATGTGCCCAAAATGTGTCTTTAAACTTACTTATCACATAAAAAGTCAAGTAAAAACATATAATTATATCCAATTGATAACACTTATACCAGTAGTTTAAATTATGATCCATAAATCCAAGCATTCCTTGAAAAATGTAAGACATTTTGCTGAGAAAGTATTATTTGACGGTTGCTTAATCTTTATAATTAATAGAAAACTAGAGACTTTACACATTTTAAAATACTAAAAATTCAAATTCAGGGTTGGGCTTTTTTAAGACTTTATAGAAAGTCTTCATCTCGTGTGAAACGCCATGTGTAGGTCATGGTAAAGTTACTAAATTTCAAGATGGCTAAAGACATGATTATACCTGATAAAGTCCATATGCAAAAGAAAAGTTCCCAATCTTCTGGCAAAGTGCAGTTGCATCTAAAAAAAGCCTTTGATTTACATCAGTGCTGGGAATGCATGTGTGGTACAACCTTGATGTAATTTCTGTTAGGGTTCAAACTGCAAGTATTCTGGTGGATTTCTCCAAATAAGCAGCAACATTGAAAGTGTATCTCAAATTAGGCTGAATCCAGTAGTCTCCCTCCTATACCAAGGTTTTACCAAGTTCATTGTCCCACTGTACCCATTGCTAAGGATTTAATGATGTTGTCGAATCTTCGTATGATGAAGATTCATACGCTCCACTGATGCTTTTTGAAGACTTTAATAAGTTTCTGATTGAGATGGATAAGGGGATATGTTTATTTGATACAGTATTATGCTATGATAGTAGTAGTCTGAGTAATTATGGACTTCCCCCAAAATTGATTTTTATTTCTCTTCATGTTTTTCCTCTTTCTCTTCATTCCTTGTAAATTTGGCATTATCAGACATCATAGTGGAAAAAAATTACCTCAGAGGTTTTATCTCCCCTTGCTCTAAGAACACAGGAGATAGTCCTGTTGTGGGTGACCATTTATTACAATTCCTCTCCTAAAACTATCATAGTCCATCTCAAATTTGAAATACATTGTGAAACTTCATTCCTTTGATGATTATAAGCCATATTCCAATTTCTAGACTAAATATATTCCAATTTAGTTTCAATGATATGTGTTTTAGTTTACAGAGTCTTTTTTACTCTTCCTCATGTTTCACAAATGTATTCAAGAGAGCACACTGTGAGCTTTGAATCTTTATTTTGTAGACCAAAGAGACTGTTTCTGATAGAGCAGACTGTTAATTTTCTTCATGTGTCTACAAGTCATTCCATAAAAAGACTCAGTTTGGATTTAGTTATGGTGGGTAGGTATTAACAGGTTTTTTTAAGAATTCCAGATGTGCTTGTATGTAATGTGTTTTTTCTTTGTCTCTGTTCCTGTGGGGGAAAAGCTTATTTCAGCTATATTCTGCTAAACTGTTATGGTTTCTTTTAATATACACCATTATGGATGGATTAGGGGCCCTGTTGTGGTCAGTGCTGTACAAAGGCAAAACAAAAAGGTTTGTCAAATCCCTGCCCCATATTCTTACAGTCTCCAGGTAGTAATTGAATCACTTGAGTTTTGAGAAGGATGCAATTTGAATTGAATTACGCTTCTGTCCCCCCTTCATCACTTAATTTAGAGAAAGGTTTGACACAAAGCCAGTTGCCATTGGCTGCCCTATAGGTGCATAAAACCCAGAGGCAAACCATGCCTAGTGGCCGTGACATGCCGTGAGATGAGCACCCATCAAGTAGTTTTCTATAACTATCATGCCCTCTAATTCATAACATTATGAGAGAAATAATAATGTGTTTGTATCTATCTGGAGCTACTGGAAGTACAAGTTAAACCATATATATATTTATTTTGTAGCTAGATATATATAGATGCATTAATGACAATTGTATTGGACTGCATATATTTAGTTCACCAGGAATACCCTGTCCTGGGAAGCTGAAGGCTATGTTAAGCACAGACCAAAGTACGTGGTTAAGAGGCAGGGTATGCTAATCTGGGCCCTTTGATATCTCACATATTTCCTAATCAGCTCAGTCTGCAGGCAGGCTATATTTGTGTTTTCTTGCAGAAATGATACACATATAGCATATTCATCCCACATGTTGCTCTTCACATCCAAATGGTAAATCTGCAATAGTATAAAAATGGGAGGCATGATGTTCATATGTTAACATGAATATTCATAGATTAACAGTTTGGTGAAATGTTCTGATAAAAGTTAGAATGACTGGATGCAGTCTTTCTTAATAGTAGAAGCTGATGACAAATATGTGCTGAAAAAGGTATGTGAGTGTTGAGAGCATGCTTAACAGAAGAGCTACAAGCTCTGTCTTCCATACAGTTCTTCTGCTTGGTCTTTTCTGAGGATTGGGGAAAGACTAAAAACAGTAGGTTTTTTTGAGGAGGGAGGAGTTAGGTGGGAAAGGATGACAGCCTTTAGAACATGGTTCAGAGAAGATGGGAAAGAACTTGTCCATTGGGAATGGGACAAGAAATAACTGACTGGTATTTTGTCAAGAACAGTTAGGATAGAAACCTTTTTGAATTTTAAATAATAAAGTGCTGATAATATGTACCAGCACAGAAAGTCTTTTGAACCACTGATACTGGAAACTTTTAAGATTACAGGAAAGTGGTAAAAAGTGATTTAACAATAAATTATCCTACTTTGGGGTAGGGAAAGTAAATTAAGAGACTTTATGATCTCTTGAAGTTCCTTCTAACCCTGTTTCCTGTTATCCATATCATAAATCTTGAAAAAGTAGGGGCTTTTTCATGTATGCCACATTTTACAAAGATAACTGAAGTGTCCATATCCATTTATTTTGTAATTTGGAACAGCTATCATTGCAAAATTCTTTTAAGTACTCTTATTTTTAAGATCAAATTGAAAGTTGGCCTCACAGAGCCAACATAGTGAGCATAAAATTCAGCTAATATGAGAAATGTCAGCAAGGGTAGTGCAGAAAGTCCTTAACAGGCCAGTTTGACCCAATTGTTTGTGTTGAGTGTGTTGTCTGGTTCTGCTTGTTAAGTGCTACCATCGGCAAAAAAAAAAAAAACCCAACCAAGAAAAACATGACTGAAGAGCTGGCCTTTCTCCAGGCTTGTTCTAGTAGACTAAGCTAGTCCAGCTAGGCCAGTGGTCTTGGGAATCCAGAGAGGTCGCAGCTGACTGGAAGCTGGTGAATGTTGTCCCAGTTTCCAAGGAAAGGCAAGAAGGAGGACCCTGGAAATTACAGGCTTGTTTGTCTCAATTCAGTGTCTGGCAAAATCGTGGAAGATCTTATTCTGGGAAGTATTGAGGAAAAAAAAAAAAGAGAGAGGACAACACAGTCATTGGTCACAGCCACAGCACAGCCTCATGAGTGGGAAGGTCAGGTTGTCAAACCTGATTTCCTTCTATGACAAGATAACCCACCTATCTGATCTAGGAAGGCCAGTAGATGTGATGTTTTTGGTCTTCAGTAAAGTTTTTAATACTGTCTCTCACAGGATCCTTCTGGGCAAAGTGTCCAGCACTCAGCTGGATAAACAGGTTGCACGATGGGTGAGCAACTGGCTCATGGATCAGATAGAAAGGGTTACAGTGAATGGGGTGACATCAGACTGGTGACCTGTCACTAGTGGAGTTCCTCAGGGCTCCATCCTTGGCTTTGTGCTCTTCAACGTCCTCATGAATGACATGGATGCAGGACTGGAAGGGATACTGAGTTTGCCAATGACGCTTAACTTGGAGGACCTGGAGCTCCTTTGAGGGAGTTGTTCTGTACTATTTATCTGATCAGGTCTGTGTTTCCTAAGAGTTTTATTGATGTAAAAGTTCTCAACAGAAATAGAAAAGCAATTTTATATAACATGTATTTATGTTAAAATGTACAAATCCTACATATAGCACAGTCCAATTTCTCCTTCAGCTTTTCCAGGATCATTGAATAGTTTCCCAGATTTTGCATAGAGAATATTTATTGGTTCTAACCCACAAATAACACTGAGGTACTTAATTACTGCTGCTAAGTTTCTCTGTAACTGGTACAATTTTTAAAACTTCCCAACCATTAGTCACTACAGAGCATGCCAGTTCCACAACCTCTTGTCTTGAACTTTGTTGTTTCTGGGCTTGCTATTTTTTATGGCTCTTCAATAACCCCAAAAATATTCACACTGAAATCTCTAGTACTTTTTCGTTTTGCTTTGAAATTCTGCCTTAAAAACTTCTGTGCTCTTTCTCCCTAATACTTTTCTTTGTTTAGCATGTTAACTTTAGACGTTTGAACTAGATGCAGTTGATGGGTTGAAAGACTTTAGAGGCCTGTGCCCTAAGCTAATTTCTAGTCAAGTTTTTACTTTCTTGTGGTTCTATCACAGGGAAAATACATTTATTTAGACACCAAAGGGAGCAGCAAATGTCAAGGATGGGAATTTTAGTAAGAGCTGCTAGAATCAGAAAATCTATGTTAATGTTATCTTCTTAGTCAGAACTTGATTCTTAGAAATTTTGATCCTGTAAGAAGGGCTAATTGTAGGTGAGCTTTAAGCCTCATTTGATATTTAAAGAAAGTGTATTCTTAATATGCCACTTTTTCAGAAAGATGTCTTTATCTCTGTTCAAAATTTAATATATTAGTGCAAATGGGGTATCCATATTTAGTCTTTGCCTTTTCTTGCCAAGTCTAAAAATAGTATTAATAATAATTCAAAAAGAGAACCCCAAACAAGAGACAAAACATCAAGACCTGCTCAATTTAATTATAAGTTTCATAAGATAAAAAAATCCTCTGTATGTTCTCACTACCTATTTTTAATCAATGAAATATTTTATTTTGTTAAAGGAAAATTACATTGTCAAATCTGTCAATTTATACTCTAAAAGTTTTTCTACACATTGCTCTTTTCTTTGTAGTAGGCTAAAAGAAAGAACAGAACATATTTGATTGCTGGGGATTTTTTTAAATTATCTTCAACATTTTTTCCACTTAGAGTCCTTACTATAAAGTCAAAATTCTTCAAAAACTTGGTTTGCATATTTTCTTTCCTTTTAATTTTGGTATGCCACCAATGGCCATTTTCAAACTTCCCTTCAAAAAGAAACTCTATGTTTTAACTGTCCCTAATTTGAAGAGAACAACTTGATAATTGTATATGCTTGGGCTGGTCCAAACGGATAGGGCAGGAAGCACCAAGCACCAGCTCCAGCCTCTTCAGGATCAAATGTATTTGTGTATTTGTAGATAAGCAGATAAGTCATCCCTGAGTTGGGAAGTGCATATGCTATAGAGAGGAAAAACGAGAGGTTTGCTCCTAATGTCCATGAATTAATGGCTAGCTGGCTTCTGCAGTGTGAAGGTCAATATGTGTTAAAACATTTTTTTCCTTTAGATTAATGATAGATGGCATCTTGGAATTACTGAATACTTAATATTTTTAATAGGATTTAAATATATAATAATTTTGAAAATCAGAGCTCATTAACTCTGTAACATACTGAGGATTTTAGAAACTTCTCTTTTGCAGTTGCATTATGCCTTTTTATTTTAATAATAAATTAGTAATGTGATAACTATAAAGATAAAATTATTATAAATATGCCATAATAAATTAAATCAATATTAAACCCTTAAATTTAAGGCAAAGGTGAATGTGTCCTTTTTTCTATGCTTCCATATTTTTAGTATCTTACTATTACACATATCTCCAAGTTTCTACTTTTATGTTGACTTCAGAGGCAGCTAAATTAAATTGATTCAAAGTTTCCTCCCACAGGTATGTTTCCCGTGCCTTAAGTCAATTCTGTTGTTCTTTCCTGGATTCTTCTGTATGGTTTTTGGGATGAGTGAGTAATAGCTAAAAGGTAGTCAGGTACATTGATTATAGAAGTTGAAGTGAGGGCCTACTTACAAATATGTAAACATTTTTTATATAATTGTCATTGTCATATTGTCATTATTCTCTCCTAGTTAGTCTATCATACTGAGTTTTGACTCCTTAAGCAGAAGCACCATTGAAAGATTCATAATATATTTCCCAAGTGGTTATAGTATATGGACGTATATAGATAGTTTATTTTCTTTCTTTTATTTGTCAGCAGTAAATTGATTTTGCCATGAATTTTCAGCTTTGGGTTTTTTTCACAGTTAACTTTACATATAACTAATACATATATATATATATATATATATATATATATATGTATATATATATAATGTTGTTATCTCTGTTTATATCTTCAAGGCTATTCATAATTCTTTTTAAAATAGAAATCAAATGTAGGATCTTAGAGACTTGCTGCTAACCTACCTCTTTGTTGTGATATAATCTTTTGTTCTTCATCAAATTACTTTTATTACGGACAAATCTTTGTGTCTACTTTTAGCATGAGTTGGATTTTTGGAAGTTTCTCACGGGAATTTGCGAATTTAAATACGCCCATCTGCTCCCCTTGTTTACTGCAGCATTATTCTTGGAAGGCTCATAGAGCAAGTAAAATTACTGGTCTTACATATACTTGTTATTCCACCTCATTCATCTGGTAGAAAAATATGTGTTTCACATTTGGTTATTCCCCATTCTCCCCAAGCGTTCTGTCAGATGCATTACATATTTTACTTACATCTTCTGTGAATAAACTTCAGAAGCGAAATCATGGCCTTAATGAAGTCAAGAGGAATTTTCCCATTGACTTAAATGAGATCTGGAATTCATCCAAGGAAACTCTTTGTCTTTATGTCATTGGCTTTCCCTCATTTCTTATTCTGCTTTTAGTCACTCTGAATCATTCCTAATCTCCTTCTGATATTTCTTCTAACTTCTTACAGTCCCATTTCTCAATTTCAGTTTCTCAAAATGTTTTTGTCTTTGTTTTTTTTTTTTTTTTTTTTTTTTGGTTTTTTTTTTTTTTTTTGGCTTTTTTGTTTTGTTTTTTTGTTTTGTTTTGTTTTTTTTGTTGTTGTTGTTTTTTTCTAAATCAGGCAAGGAGCTTTCCCAGATCAGAGATCTTTTTATTTGGTCTTTGAAACTTTTTAAACTCTTACTAGTCTATAACATTAGCAAAATCACTAATGTTGAAATCCAGAACAGCTTTATCCATGCAAATACAAGCAAGAAATATTTTTTCATTTATTCTCTCTATTTGTGTCAAGACTAATTGGATATGCCCTGTTAACCAATATGTTTTTAAGTGTTTTTTTTAAAGGCTTGGGTTTTATTTTTCCTGCTAATATAAGTGTAATGTCTTAATATTTTCTACTATCTATATTCCCCTAAACCCCAAAAGGGTGATATAAAATCACCCTTTTTTTCCTTTTTTTTTTCTTTTTCCTTTTTCTTCATTAAACAGCCCTCTTAGTACTCCCTTTCCAGACACCCTATGTAGCTTGTGGCATATTCCTCTCCTTAAAACAGCACCATGTTTTCTCTTAGTTCAGATTTTCAGGTAATAATGAGTATCTTCCTTCTGTCCCATTCCCCTCTGGTACTAGACATACATAGGCACTCATTTACAGAGTAGCTTTCCTCTGCTATTTTCATGCTAGATCTTCACATCCAGTAATTAAGTGTTCTTGACTTTTGCTCTAGTCTTACATTTGCAATACCTGGGTATTCTCTGATTTCTCCTGGAATGTTGAATATGCTGGGACCCGTCCAGTTTACATCTTATATGATGCAGGATGGATCTCTTTCTCATTAGGTTTGCACATGATATCAAATTATGGGAGCAGTCAATATGCATAAGGGTAAGATGGCCATTCAGAGGACCTGTATGGGCTGAAGGACTTGGCCAAGAGGAACTTTATGAAATGCCATGCCTTGTACCGAGAAAGGAAAATCCCTGAGTCCAGTTTTGGCACCTCAAATTTCAGAAATTTACAGTAGTAAACTGGGGTGAGTTCAGCAAGAGTCTACACGCATGGTAAGAAAAAGAAGCAATTGCCCTCTGGGGAGAGCCAGAGAGAGCTGAACCAGATCAGCCTGGAGAAGAGGGGACTTTGAGGGAACCTGATCCTCTGTACCTACAGGAAGATAAGCAAAAATAGGGAAGCAGGCTCTTTATTTTGGTGGTAGAATGAGAGACAGAGGGCATAAGGTAAAATGGATGTTTCAGACTGGACATAAAGCAATATGGATATATATCCTCTTTCCTCATGAGGGCAGTTAGGCAGTGGATGGAGCTGTTGACAAGCAAGTTGTATAGTCCATATCCTCTAAGGTTTTCCAAACCTGACCAGATAAAATTCCAAGCAATCTGTTGTGACCTTCTAGCTGTTGTGACCTTCTTTAGGCAGTGGGTTCACCTAGAGGTATTCTAGAGCCCTTAACCTGCATTATCCAGTGATTCTAGAGTGTGTTTTCTTTAAAACAGAACCACTGAGAGAGTGAGCAGAAGCAACGTAGCAATTTTAGCTATCAGGCGTAAGGAGAAGGATGCTCTGGATTTTGTTTTACAGATACTACTGAAGTCATATCAGGTGCTCACAGGAGGGATGGATGTTAGATGCAGCAATAACTGAGTTTACATCTTTTCAAATTTATTAAAAGTAGAAAAGTTGTGCTGGCAAGACCAGTTTTATGCAATTGGTAATTACGTGGTTTGTGATTATTATTTTTCTTTACCCCTGCTCCAAGGGACTTACCTCCCTTTCATTCCAGTGTAGTTGAAGGGAGGGCATGAAGAACACTAGCTGCTTCTACACTGACTGCTAAAATTTTATCAACAGATACTATAAATAGGAAAGTCTAGTTTAGAGATTGTAGAAGCAGTAATTGACTTACACAAACTCATTCATTCTTGCTCCTACCTTGCTTGATGTGCCAGAGGCACTTCGTGACCATTGATCATTAATTCCATCTTATGCCATCTCCTCTAGCGATGAACTAAAGACAAACTTTAGTGGCCTAATTAACTATTCCTGTGAACTTTTATCTCCTGTCAGCATCTGCAGCAGTGCCTGCTAGCTAGGACTGTTGCCTCTGCTTTCCATTGTCAAGTCAATGCAACTCTCAACTCCACCATGGTAGACTTGAAATCCTTGGTGATGGATAAAATAATAAATATGAAAATAAGTATATTTCAAAGGTATATTTAGTGCTTCAGTATTGGATTTCAGAAAATAAAAGGATGTTACTTCCAATTTTTTTTTCTCAAAATGGCTCTTGGAGGGCCCAGGGTGTAAGGGTGTAAGGGTGTAATTTGAAAGTGTCAGGTTGATAAAGCACATCCATGAACACCCCCACTGAAAAGCAGTGCTTCTATAGGCTTAGAATTATATTTCTGATCTTCTTCCACCAGTACATTGTAGCTTCACTCTCTCTTTAGTGAAATGAGGTAGCACATCCTCAGCTTCCTGAAGGGTATGTGACAACAGGACCTTCCTCCCTTTCTCGTTTAAAGCCAGAGTTTTGCATATAGGCATTATTTTATCTAGAAATAATGCCACTTCTTCATCATTTCAGCGTATGTGATAAATACATGGGGAAGTGTTCTTCAAGGAGAAATAATAATGGATTCTGTGACAGTTGTAGCATTACTGAATTTGTACTTAATTACTCGTCTAATACTTTCTTCCTTTTCTCAATATTTGGATTAATGTCTCCCTTTGTGTCTGTACATATTCACATCAATAAACAGTTCACTTCTACTTAGAAAAAAATAATAAACTGTTTATAATAGCATAAATAGACAGAGTAAGAGTTAGATAACATGAAAATATTATAGGATTTGAGGATTTGTTCCCATTTGTCTAGCAAAGCATAAATATAAAAATTTTAAATCTGAAATAGTGGAATGGAAAATTGCCGTGGGACATCCTACAGATCTATAGCTGTACTGGCAAGATAGGTCTTCCTGAGGATATAGTAGTTCACCTCTATTAGGAAAGAGACAGCAAAGAAGTTGTACATAATATATTTCAACAGGTTAAACTTGGAAAATACTTAATGCAAAGAAGTTCTTAGAAAGAAAAAATGCTTCAGATAAAAATAAATATTTTCAACCTTTTTCACATATGAAAATATGAAAGCATACACAAATTATTAGATTTGCCACAGAATTATTTGAGCTTAGTAACTCACCTTGTTGGCTTGGACACAAATATTTTCAAACTTCTGCAGTTTGAAGAATTCTGTAGCTGGGGATCTTCTCCCAGCGTTTACTGGAACACTTTGTGTAGCTGAATAAAAATTGCACTTGAAGTGCAGGATGCCCACTACATAAAAGAATTGAGGGCACCTGTTGGTAATAAGCAAAAACATAAATAAAAAATGCAGGTTTCTGATGCTAAAAGTTACACTGGAAATGTGAAGTTCTGTAAAAATACTGTGTTACACAATGATAGCAATCTGCTTTTTTTCTTTTCATTACTGAAGCATGGTAATTGTGAATAGTGATAGTGACTAGATAGTACCGTTGAAGGAATATCTACAGACTAACCAATTGGTTTTGAAGATATAATGTTTGTGGGCTTAAGGCTGTCTACAGAATTGTGAGGAAGAATGGATCAAATGGCACATCACCTGGTTTGGGAAATAGGTAAAGTTGCTTGAGAGCTACCTGATTATTTAGTTCATATTTCTTTAACTCTTGAGAATCTTTATTTGTTTAATGGACAAACATAAACTCGAAGAAAGTCAGTGTAGTTTGCCATGACACATATGGCTTAGAAATTTTTCAGTCCCAAAGATTTCCCTGGGAAATCTTTCTTCATCTAAGTTTTAGAAAATTCATCGTCTGTATACACTTCTATATGAAGTCACTTGGAAAGCTAGTGAGTCAATAGTATCAAAATTAAAGTCTACACAAAATAAGCTTGGGAGGGACTTCAAGACATGATGTAATTTATTGCCCTTTGTGCCATTGAATACCAAAGTAAAAAACTCCCTAGTGTTACGAGGTGCCTACGTCTCTGTAGCAATACAAAATACTTTCAGCTGCAACCCAGCAAAAAGATTATCCTTTCATGATTTTAGACTGATTATTGCAACCCCTGAGTGGAATAAAAAGGCACCAAAAGAGCTTAAAAGAATTACATGACTTGTTGCAAATCATATTCTTGGCTACAAAGCTCACAGTAAGCACATTGACCTAGGCAGCTTCTCTGTCTCAACATCTACCACCACTTCAATACAAAGCCAAAAGCAAAGTATTTTCCCTGCCAGTCATTACATTGATTTAACTGTCTGAATCTCTCTGTCATGATGTCCCACAGAACTTTTTCTTAAATGATTTTAGCAGAACATTAAAGATTTTTGGTGGATATGGGCAACAATATTTAGATGACCCAGATCTGAACAGTGGAGTTTGTTCACTGGGAATCCTTGAGGGGTTGAATCCTGGAATTTTCCTGGCAACTTTCAGAATTATTCACTGAACTTCTTGCTTTTTTTTTTTCTTTTTCACATATACAAATGAGAAATGAACTAATGAACTAATTCTTTCTTTTTTTTTCCTTTTATAGAATTGCATGACAGATATACAGGGAAACTTAAATTGTTTGGAAGAAGAAAAGGATTACTGTAGTAGCACAATGCTGGTTATAAAAGGCATTGTCTGCCTTCATATGTTTTCCAAAGAATAATTGAATCTTTTATTCAAAGCTTAGAATGAGTACTATTTTACTAAAAAAAATCTGAAAATTGTTGTAATTATTTATTTTTCCTTGTCCGGAGTTCTCACTACTGTTTTGCTTTATTTGGTATTCCCTTACATTATAGTTGATGTGAAGTGCATCCACTGTAGAAAATGTGCTATTCATAATTGAGAATATTGTATCAAGTATATTTTCTCCTTGTTGACACCAGCTCAACTCAATTTAATTAAGAAATCATGTACTTGGTTATACGATCTGGTTGTTTTCTTGTCAGCAACAGCACACATTCCAATGTTTAGAAGTTGAATGTAACACTTGTTTTGTTGCTATTGTCTAGATTTTAGCAGGATTTTCATAACTATCGTACTAAACACATTTTCCCAAGGTAGGATCAAGCTTATCTTCTGCAAAATTCAGAAGACAAGTTCACCTTGTATCAGATCAGTTACTGCAGACTTTGAGAATTTGGCTTCATCCCTAAATATTTGAAAGTTACTTTACACATTCCTTCCTAGTAGATATTTATCTCTCAGCTGCCCGTCCTGCTATCTTTTTTTTTCCTCTGAAAACACAAAACTCTTCTCCAAAAGCCTACAGTCTTCATAAGGCCTTTGTAATTGTCCAGCAACTGTTACCTGTCTCCTGGCAGAAATTCCAGTTAAATGTTAGAAATTGTGATTTCTTTAAGGATACAGTGTGCAGTTGTAATTTGCCAGTTAGTTGCAAGGAGTGAGAGAAAAATCTTCACGTGAAGCTGTAAAGCATGCGGGAGAGTGGATGTTTGAGGCAGACACAGACTTCATGTTCTGCAATCTATGAGCAAAGAAAAAGCAATGTGTTGAGATGAGTAGGCAGATCTGAAAGATATTAGAATCCTTCTTCTATATTAAAAACATCTCTCACAGAGAGTATTATTTTGAAAGTGCTGGGGTACAGGAAAAGTCTTCTTTATAAGTGTAGATCCATCAATTATAAGGAAGATAATCCATAGAAATGAGGATGTTCATTTGTTTATATCTTTACTAAAAAGTTCTTTGAAATAATTTAGCATAGCCATATTTCTTTGCTGCTGCTGCTGCATTCATCTCCTTGCTTTCTGTTTGTGACCTTGCATTGTCACTCTGAACTCAGGTAGCGGTGTATTTTGCCAGCACTTATTTAAAGGAGACAGGCATTTGGATGAGGACATTTGGACATGGTGTCACAGTTGTACTTGCTAAGAGATGCATCATCCCTTTTATCCCAAAGAGTTAGCAGCGACTTAACATACTTCTCACAGATGTGTGTCTAACTCCAAGATTGATTTTGGAAAGGCTCAGAAAGATGGGGACACTAGGCCTGAACACCTGGTTCAGTGCTCCACTGTCTGTACTAATTTTCAATTCTAGCTTCTGACCAGTTGTTTTTTCTATAACCTAGGACATCCATTTTTCAGCCTTTCATCATTTAGCGGCTTTTTCTTCCTAATCCTCTGCCAGGGTTTTCTCAAGTTGTTGACATCTGTGAAGTTAATAACGATGTTCTTCATTCTGTCTTCATTGTCATTAATAATAAGTATTGACTAGTGCTGAACATGATTGGTTCATCAAGAAACGATGCTAACTTTCCTAAAAATACAGATTCCAATTATATAGTAGATCAGGAAGTTTGGATCACAAGTCCAAAATCACTAAGCTATAACAAGTTTTAGGATTTGAGTAGCATATCTATCAATAAGAAGTCATGGAATACATAAATATTTATTCAGAATTTATGTTTAAATACTCAGTACTTCACATGGGAATTTGTTCTTAGCACAATGCGCCTATTGTGCAACAACATAGTAGTGCAAAATTTTGCAAATAATGACATTTAAATATATTTCTGTCTCTATATGCACAAATCTTCAAGTCTTCTTTTGCATTTGGAAAAGAAAAATAAAAGCTTTTTGGTTTTCATACATATCTTGTATAGCTGCTTCCTCAGAAAATATATAAAATACTTTCCATCTCTAACCAAAGTTCATGCCTGAACTTTGCCTTTCAACCTTTGATTTTGAAAAACAACTCTAGAGTTGAGAGAAATGTTTGTTTCACGAGCCAGTGTCTTATTTCTTGTGCATACTTACTCCTCCAGAAAGAGATGCTTGTATGGCAGTGTTTTCTAAAACTTAGAAAGCTTTCTCAAGCTTCTGGCAGAATAGCCTATGAAATTTACTTCTGTGTGGACGTCTGAACTGCTTGATTTTTAGTCTTGATTTACTGTTAATCTGTAAGAAAGTATAGTTGAAAAAAATGAAAATTTTTATTTGTGATTTGTCCTTTAAGATGTTAATCCTTCCATAGGTTAGTCATCAAATTAATCTTTGAATTGTCCTTGCAAAAATGTGGTCCTCAATACTAAAAAGTTACAATACAAGAGGAACTAATATCTTAATGTGTAGTGCATTTTTAATGCATTTATTTCTTGTTATCCTGTCTGTTTATACAGCGGCTGCACTCCAACCACTGAAGTGCAATAAAACAACCTGCACTCCACCCTTAAAGGAATTGAATGCATTTGGGAAAAAAGTTCTGTAGTGAGAACTTCTTAAGCATGGAAACAAAAGCATAGCAATGAATCATAGAATGGTTTGGAATGGAAGGGACATTTAAAGATCATCTACTCCACCCTCCCTGCCATAAGCAGGGATATCCTTCATTGAATTGATGAAAGCCCCATCCAACTTGATTTTGAAAACTTTCAGGGATGGGCATCCACAACTTTTCTGGGCAATCTGTTTCAGTGTCTTACCATCCTCATGTAAATTTTTTTTTCCTTATATCGGACGTAAACCTACCCTCCTCAAGTTTACAAATGTTGCCCCTTTTTCTGTCACTACAGGCCTTGGTAGAAAGTTTCCATCTTTCTTAGACACCCCCTTAAGTATTGAAAGGTCTCCTGGAGCTTTCTCCTCTCCAGGCTGAACAACCCCAACTCTCTCAGCCTTTCTTCATAGGAGAGGTGTCCCACTCCTCTGACTATTTTTGTGGCCCTTGTCTGGACCTGCTTTAACAGGTCCATGTC
>NC_052031.1:25250349-25267849 GCF_015832195.1 Motacilla alba alba | reverse complement strand
CATGAATAACATTAGAATGAGGTCTTAAGATACTTCTATAGGAAGAGCTTAGTAGTGAATCCTAGAACAGTTTGGGTTGGAAGGCAGCTTTAAAGGGTATCTAGTTCCAATGCCCCTGCTGTAGGCAGGGACATCTTCCACTAGATCACATTGCTCAGAATAATTTAGTATCTCATATCTTAGTTCTCAGAACAGCACTTGTGTATTGACTTAAAAGCTGTAAGTGCAAAAACTTACCCCTAAATATTTTTTTAAAAATCCCAAACAAACAAATATACATTATACATAGCTCAATGTAATTATAGCTATTTCTGTATGCTAGAAAATATTTACCTTCAGTATTTCTACAAAGCAGAAAAATGAAGACATACCCTTACTATGATGCTAATTGTTAAGAAGCTGAATAATGCTGTTCATGGAGCAAATGGAGACAATGTCAAAGCATATGGAAGATTTTTGGTCCTAATGCAGGTATCCAGTTGTAGGTTCATGCATTCATTTAAAATACATATTTTTTGCCTCTGTTTTATTTATAAATTATATATAAATACATAAATATATATATGTGTGTGTGTGTATATATGTATATGTGTGTGTATTTCAGAGACTGAATGTTACATACAAACCTGCATTTGCAAATGCAGCCACTAACAAACATGTGGGAAGGAAGTGAAATTTGGGCTACTCTGTGTCTGGACAATCAGGTGAGAATCACTGTGCAATACGCAGACAGCGGACAGCATTACAGAGCTGTTTCCCAGATCTTGCCACTTTTCAGTTGCATCTCCAGCCGTGCCCTACAGTCCTGAGGAAAATGCTGTTTTCTCTCACTGGAGGGGAGTAAAATTTTCTTTGACAGTTGTTTCATGTTCTCCTAAAAATTTATATAATGGAAGATGGTAATTTTACTGCATTCTGGGCCTGCCTTAGTGGCAAACTGGACAGAAGAGCCTGGGCCTGGGATTTATTACAGATTTATAGTGTTTATGGGTCGGAAGAGTCAGGGGGAATCAATGGAAAATTGGTCACACATCCCATTAGAAGAATGAATGATACTCAAGGGATTTATTTGAGCTCCTAAATGCCTTCACAGTTAAAGACCCTAAAATCAACAGCTACCCTCCTTCAAACTTAAATTTTACTTATAATTGGTGTGCATAAATAACGAGACTATGTGACCTTAGATGAATGTCAGGCTGTTTCAGTCATGTGCCCTCTATACAACCATGTGTATGAAGACTATGTGTCCCCTAGCAGACTATCAAAAGTAATTTACAATTATTTCTTAAAATATGCATTTTAACTTTAGTTACATATCTGAGACCTGGAGTACAAAATGGTAAATGTTAAATAAAATGTGTAAATTTGAAATCTCTGAGAATCAAGAAAAGCAAAACCTCATGCATTGAAATTGAAGAATACAAACAAACAAAAGTTAACAGAGAAAGGGCTGTATGTGTTAGTCAGATGCTGCCAAAAGCCTTTCCAGTATTTCTTCTAACCAGAATAAAGACTGGGCCAGGAAACAACAAGCCAGACAATCCTAATAGTTCCTGATAGTACTAATATGAATTAAAATATTATATTGCAAGTTTTACCATTTCTCTTTGAAGCTATTGAAGACTGAATGAATCAGAAGTAAAAAATCAGAGTAAGAAATTCATATTGAGCGGGAAAGTTGGGGAGAGGAAAAGCTGCTAGTCTGAAAAAAAATGTTTATACTTTTAAGAATTATAATAAGATTTTTTTTTTGTCCAGTGTGTAGTCAGGCAATAATGAATGGGGATGCATTTATTGTTACAGTCCAATTTACGCTCTATGCTTGAAACATCAGTAAAATCTGTGGAAAGTATTCACACAGATCAAAAGCATACAGTGGCTATAAATTATTTCAGAGAATACTCTTTATTTAGGTAAAATTTTTGAAGATGCCTGAAGGCAAAAAACCTTGAGTATGTAGGCAAATAAACTAATATTTCAACTAATATATCAAAGGGAAGTTTGTCTCTCATGGCATAGACATCGTCTGGGGCTAAATGATAGAAAGTACCTTAGATCAGAATGAGGAAATCAAATGGTAATAATCTTTCTGTGAGAAAATAAGGACAAAATACTACTAAAGGTTAAGAACATTTTTAAGTTGCTGTATCAAAGTCTAATATTCTCATTAGATTCTCTCCACCTATGTCATATCAAAGCTTAAGCACAAATAAAAGCTAAAGGTAAGTTTTTATTTTATTTTTTTGTATTAGGAGTTGTGTCATGACCAGTTTTTCAGCAGGTTCTTATGGCTTCCAAACTGTCTGAGGTCTAGAAAACCTACTACAGGCAACTGAGGATGGGTGCTATTTACCAAAGTCTACAACATCAATGTATTTTCCACAATACTACAGCAACTGTCTGACAAAAAAAATAAAGTTGTGCTATAATGTTTTATATGCCTTTTATTTTTAACAGAAATCAACTCATATTTTCCACATAAATATTTTCATGTTCTCTCATTTTCCCTACTCCCTATCAAACTGAGATTAATACAGTGAGCATTAATAACTATATCTAATTATATGTGTATAGAAATATATAAGTAGCTTCACAATACCTTTTGACTTGAGTCAAAACAAGATCAAGCAACACTGCCTAGTTTTACAGTTCATTTTGTATTTCAGTAGCATCTTTCCTGTCTTTAAAGAAATCTCTTCCTCTGAAAGGAAAAATAGATTAAGATTTTCAAGGTCTTTCTGTTGCTTCCTTTGTCATATTTCTTGTCGCCTGTACAATGAGTAGTTAGATCCAGTACAGTGGAGTGGGGAAACCTGTACTTCACGAAACAGCCAGATCTAGGGACTTTATTTCAGGATAGTTATTTTTTATTTTACAAGGTTACAGGCCAGACACTGAAATTAAATATTTGTGTCATAAATACCTTTTTGTCCCACTTTTATTTTCTGATGTCAGGAATAACTCAAGTATTTTATTGCCATATCACCATTATACCTGAGTCCACAATTCATAACCCCTGGGTAAACTTCATATCCAGCAGAACCACAAGGTAATTAATAACATTCAATAGATGCTGGAATCCATCTGTGGGTATTTATTTATGACCTCTAATTGCAGGACTTCCCTCTGGACAAGCTGGAGTACTGCAGCCATGGTAGAGGAATTCCAGCTACCTGTAACACTTTCCATTTAGCTTCAGGGCATCATTCCTCTACAGGTTTGCGTCTTGTGGAGAACTCCTTTCATTTTATTTCTGCCATCTTGTTCATTTAAACTGTTTCTTAGATGGGAAAAAGGCCAGTATATTTTATATAGGAAGTAAAAAGCAACTCCTGAAATCTTTTAGGATTCTTACCTCAAGACTTATTCTGGCAACTTGTTCTAGTTTTCTGACTTTATGTGGCTTAAGAAGCCACTCCAAATTCCACCTTAAGATAATTCTTGTGTTTGACAGCCAGTTAATGCAATTTTATTTGTTGGTAAGTGGATACCTCTTAGTTAAAATGTGTAGTGATCCTTTCAGAATTTACTTCAAGTTTCATGTTTTATAGGGAAATAAATATTTTAATATAACATCTTATTGATTACTGGAATGTGTAACAAACACATCCCAACATGTGTTAATTTCTTGTAAATATTGTAAAGCTGCATGCCTAGTTGCAGCATTGATTCCAAATGGATGTGAACCAGCATCTCTCTCCTCCCCCTTTCAGGAGGTGGGACACTTGTCAAATTAATCAGATGAGAAGAGACAGCAGATTGAATAATTTCAAATAGTAGAATAAAGCCATAAAGTCCAGTTTCTCACATTGCTGAGAGCAAGCAGCGGCCATGGGATGGAAAAATCAGAAGTGACATTTGAAGATTAGTAAAGTCAGTAGGACCAATTAATTAGGACAATGAACCACAAGAAATTTCATTTACCTGAAAATCTAAAGAGAAAAGAGAAAAAAAATTCTAATCACATTGTGGGATTTTGCTCTGCTCCTTCTTCAGATGATATTATCATATTAATGAAAATGTTTTAGGAAAGAAACACTGGAATCTCTAAATTAAAAAAAAAAACAACCAAACCCACCTTTTTATGTTTTCATTATGCCTTTTTTCTTCAGGCGTCTGGTAAGTGTAAGTTGCATTCCAAAAACTAGACAGAGCATAAAGGAACTTACTTAACCAAACTAACCAATATCTCTTAAAACTTGTTGGGTACCATCAAGAGTTTGGGAGGTGGCAGCATTTCACCCTGGCCCATCACCTGTAATACAAACGCTAACTTAGCCCAGACATGGGTGGGTACTACAGCCAGACTTTCATTCACTCCCTGACCTTACAGTAGCCTTCAGAACAGAAAATGCAGACGTTGATAATACATCACACATTTACAGGCATACTGGTTAAATGTGGGCAATATATTCTGCTTTCTCATGCAACCAAGTTTTTGAAACTACATTTATTCGGTGAGCTTGGTTTCCTCGTGTTCATCATCATTAACAAAAGCTAAAGCTTTACAAATACAGAGGTGCTATGAAAGATTAAAGTTGTCTATCCTGGCATTTTTGAACTACTGAATGTTCTAATTTGTGTGCTGTGACTCTGCATGAGCAGTTCTGTATTATTTTTTTATGCTTCTCACTCTGTACTTGTAAATTCATACATAAAGATGAATCTGCAGCACATTGTCAAATGAAATTATCCACCAACAACAGCAATAACAGGATCTTCAACACAGCATAAACAAGCATGCAGAACCACACATTTCATCTGAAATACCCATTACCAGCACAGTTGTCCACTTAAGCTTAAGGAGAGGAATTCCTGTCCTCAGCTTCTCCAGCTGACTCTCAGATTTGCCTCTGAAAAGCCTTTCCCTGCAATTACAGAAACAAACTCGGCTTGGGCAGGCACAAAGTGAGGATGAATAGAGCTGAGATGGCAATTTTACTTTTATGCAAAACAAAGAGAGCTGTTTCAAAAGTCCACCTTTATCAAATACTTTCTGAATGTGAGTGGCATTCCTTTTTGCTCAGCAACCCAATTATTTATTTCCTTGCATTATTTTGATGCGTCTCCTCCCTGGCTGTTCCGGAGCAATTCATCGGCTCAGGCTTTTCCTGGCTGCTGAGAAAAAGCACCATTTGCCAAGCTGTACCCCAGTGGGCTGAGGGAGACCTGAGCAATCTGCTTATTCCAAAGGTGCTTCTTTTAATAGGTAGCAAAATATGTACTGTAATGATCAGCAGGCAGGCTGGTGGCAGGGCAGGGGTGAGGGGAGAAGGAGAAAGCTGTGATCCCAAACTCATCTGCCCTGTCCAGCAGGGCTAGGAGATGTTCTGTTAGTTTGTCTTTAAGCAAACTGCTGACTGTTTCACTTTTATAAAAAAATTGCATAAATGAGGCAAGTTCTGCTTTCTTACAAGTTTTGTTATGAAAGGTTCACACATCTTTGTGTGAAATAAAAGTATGATGCTAATCAACACCTTCTAGTCATTAAGATGCACATTCTATATATAACTTCTTTTCCTTTGTGCAGTAAGATCGCAACATCTCTTTTCCATTTCATTCAAACTGAAATTCTATCACTGAAATATTTACTGCTTAAAAATGCAATTACAAACATTTATTTTTGTTTGTTTGTTTTAATCCACTGCTTTGTGGTAGAGAATAGCAGGAAAAACAAAATTAAGTCCAATGGAGAGAGTGTGCAAGGGCTGCCATTTTTCATCTCCAAGCACCATTTTCTGTAGGCCTTTCTACATCCAATGTATTTGGGACAGTATTTCTCCACGCAGGAAATACCTAGTGATTAGAGAATTAATCTAGATCCACCAATTGGAATAAATCAGTGTCATGCAATTGCAGATGTTTAAAACAAATCCACATGCATGGGAGAAGTCTATACCAGGAGACAAAATTATGAAGTGGTGATAAGACAGTAGCTTGTTGGTTTTTTGTTTTTTTTTTTAGTTTGTTTGATTTTCTTGGGGTTATACAGATTTTTCTTTATTTTATTTTATAATTATTTTATTGGGATTTTACTTTTTCACTGCATTTTCAATAACTATGGTATGATGGTCACATTTTTACCTTGTCAGTGGCTTAACATTAATATATTCCATTATCTTTGCTTAGTTAAAAGTCAAAAGGAACACTATGTGGAAAGTAAGTTGTGTTTCTTCATTAAATGTGCAGGAAGAGGAAAATTACACCCTACAGACAGACATTTTGGAGGGACCCAACCTGCTGTTCAATGAGGCTTAAAACACATATTGTACCAACACAGGTGTTCTCAGTCTGAGTCTGGACACCTGTTCTCACAGTCATGCTGTTGTTTTGCTTTAGTAGTGCAAGACAGAGCCTTGTTTATGAGATTAGAGAAGTACATCTGAAAACACTGTGGTGCATCTCTTTGGGGTTTAGGACTACAGGATTATGTGTTTTGGTTTTTTATTACTCAGCTGACTTACCTGAGAAACGAGAGTCACATATTGGAAGTGTAAATGGGCTCTCTCTTGTATACAAGAAATTTAATGAGATAGCAAAACCCTAAAGTCTGAGCACCAAAACATGTAGCTATGTAATGAGCATGAAAAACAAAAAGCTTCATGCTGATGGCAGAACCCAGAATATACCCCTGCTCATTAGTGAGATACGAAATGGTGAACCACTGCAACCACATTGTGCTTTTCATTCTTCCAAACTAATCTTGTTTCACTTCAGCTGGAAAAAAAATGTTTAGAATAACAAACTGGTCTATAAACGTGGGAAGAAGAGGGAAGAATGAATGTTACATGCTTTTGAGTGCTTTTAAAGGGTACCATGTAGAATTTATGCACTGAAAGTAGGGTGCTAACTAGCCCAGCAGAAAGAGCATGATGATGTCTCTTCATGTAGTTGAGAGATTAATTTTTCTTTACAAAGTGCTTATGGACTATCTGTCTGATCATCACCTGAGACCTACTAATGCAAAACTTATTCTTTCAAACATCCTAACTGCTTCCAGGCTCTTCTAGGCTACTTCTAGTGTTGAATAACAGAGATAAATTCAGCCTACTAAACTGTTTCTCAGCAGAGGATTTAAAAGTTGCTACTGGCTGCTAAATACTAGAACATTTTTTAACCAGATAGCACATAAATCCCTTTTTCTTCTCTATTAATGTCAGGATCAAAATGGTCTTTTGTCGTATTGTAGTGACGAGTCAACAGAAGAAGCTATAAAAATGGGGGAAAGCCTTTTGGGAAAACAGCACTTGCAGTCTGGTTGCCATTCCTTTAGCTTGCTCTCCCTGAACACTTATGATAGTGCATAGGAAAATACTTTGTGCACTGATAAATGAAAGTCTGGATGCAATTCTCCTCCTCATCCATTCACCCTCCAAAAGAAAAGATAAAAGAAAGAAATGGTGTATGTTGCACTAGCAAAAGGCTCCTTATCTGTTACTAAAATTACCCTTTGAAAGTGATGTGGTTTAATCTCAGTTTAATCAGTTTAATCTCTGCCAGGCTGAGGTGCCACCCCATGGGAATTTTGCATGGCAATGCCCATGCAGGATTGAGAGTCATGCACTGGAAATCAGGAGGCCTGCCCAAGAGGGACAGCCCTTTAGCTAGAATGACACACATCTCAGTGGGATGGGTGCCTGGGAGAACTTGTTCACTGGAAATCAGCTGAACATGTTAAATATACCAGCCATTGGTCTGGCCTGGGCATCCTTCCTGTGTAAACAAGATTGCTATCTAGTTGAGGCTTCCCTCCTCTACAGTATAATAACAGAAGGAGTTACTGTACGTGTGGAGACGGTGCCTGTGGCTCCATAATCTTTGTCTGAGTAGCCCCTTAAGACTTGCAGAGTGGTAATTTTAACACTGATCAAATGTTTGGCCATAATGGATAATAAAAAATGATGAAGAGAAAAAAGGATGTGAAGAAGCGTCCAGACAACCTGCAAGAGGACGAACACATAATTTCTTTTTGCTGATGCTTGAGGATAGAGTCCTCTGAAGCATGGTTTTGGCAGAAGAGTCCGCAGCTCTGAGGATGATACCGCTTCTCTTTAGGGTAGAATACCTCAATAATTATTCCTCAATTAAGAAACAAGAATATCAGTGGTTTTAGCAGCACTAGTGACCTACCATTCAGTGTTTGATAAAATTCAATGAAAATGTGTAACTGTCACAAATGAATTGTTTCAAGGACATGGAAACATGCTGAGCAAATAAATCAAATTTTGAATCAGATTAGGAGCTATTTCAGTGTGAGGAAACTATATATTTGAAAGCCCTTTAGTTTGAAATTCCCTGATCCCCAAATCCCATTGATTTTCTCCCTTTCTGTGTCATGGTCCTTCTACTGCTTGCATGATTTTATGGTATTTAAATTCTCCCCAGAGAAGATCACAGGCTCATTCTGCTGCAGACTGTACAAACACAGTAAGTAAGCCATTCTTCAGAAAACTCTAAAGGCTTACAATCAACATATATAGGCATGTTAATAGAACAAGATATAACAATACTCAGTACATGAAACATTTACAAAGAGCAGTGATCTGGTCAAGGTCATCACAAAGATCAGTTGCAGAACCAGCAACATCATCCCAGGCCCTGGACTGAGCGTCCTGGGCTATAGTCACCTCTTGGTGGTTGCTAGATCTCTTTATGTAGAATTTGACTTACAGCCACACATGCAAATGTATCAAAATCATTTCCACTCAACTGTATTCTCCTCTGTAAATCAGGAACTAGGAGCTATTGCCATGCACTCAACAGCATCGTATTAATTGGCCCCATTTCATATTCTTTTTGTCTGACCAATGCAGCTTGACAGTCTCTAATGGGATTTTCAGATGCACACCATGGATTCTTAAGTGATCACTTTTTCTCCCCAAATACATGGGTTTGCTCTTTTTCAAACCTACTTCTACACCATTCTGGTACCTAATTCCCAAGCACACATTAAAATTCTAATTCTTCTTAATCTGCTTTTTTTTTTTTTCCAATGACAGTAATTGCAGAAACATCTAAATACATGGGTTAATCTTTTTTCTCTAAATACGATGCTATCTCATTCACTCTTTAAAAGCTTATTTTTAAGATAAACATTTTCTATGTAATGATATTAGTAAAATTTTACAAATTTAATATCGAATTAAATATATTCTCTCCACACCAGAGGTCATACTCAGTCCCTGTAGCTTGATCATATTACACATAGATGAGACCAATTATCAGGGATCCAGCATGTACAGAGAATGCAACTTGCTTGCTGAAAAGGCAATGTTGACACTACTTATTGAATGCTCCTTATCCTTTGGACTGACACTGTATTTCTAGGATTACACATCTATGTCCTTCACACATATTCTCCAGAGTGAAGACTACCATTGCTCCAAATTATAGATGTGTTCAAAAAGTATGGATTAAAAGCCTGCTATGTGTAAAAATCGCTGTTCTAAATGGTATAGACAATAATCTGGACTAATCAATATGAAAGTTTTTGCATTCATAAAAGTCTCAATTGTTTTCATGCATGAAACCAGGAGTACCTTTAGTGAATAAAATTACCTTTCATACCTTGTAAAGGAGCACTGTAGTAGGATTTTTTTTACTATTGACTTAATGCTAAAAACAGGATATTTTCCACTAAATCTATATTCATAGGTAATATTTTTGCAGTAATCCATTGTCTGCTCATTATTTTTTAAAAAAAGCATCAGATTATTATTTTATAGAGAGCTGAATTACACTAATACCATCACAAAGCCTGTCTGCTTAACTCCTCTCTGTGTTTATGCAACATTTTCTGTATTATTGTTTGGCCTATTCCAAACCCAAATTTGACTATGAGTTTAGCTCAATATATCAGGCCACATATGTTTTAAAAAGACTTTCAAGAGGTGTTATAAAAATATTCAGGTATTCCTCAAGAAATATCTATATAATTTAGTCTTTATTTTAAGTCACTTAAATGTGTTTTATCATTACTCTTACTCTATGTAGTACTGACTATACATTGACCAAAACCACGAATCTAAATGACAATGCACTTACTTTGTAGTGATAGGAGTTCAAATATTCTCTTGTAGGTATTGTCTTCAAAGCTGTTATACTTATTGCATAAAATAGTCTGGCTGACTTTGCTGAGGGTCTATCTTAATTTTAATTCTTTTCCCTAGCTTATGGATCTTGTTTCTCTAACCTTTCTGAATAACTAAGATCATTGTATTGCTGTGGCACTCTGCTTGCCCTTAGCTGCACCTTCTCCATTTCTGTAATATCCTGTTTTATAATAGGGTGACCTGCACTGTGCCATTTTCTTAATATGGACTCATTAGTCTCTTGGGCTGTGCTAGGATAATTTCCTCAAATTTCTATTGAATAATCGTATCTATACTTTTCCAGCATATTGTTGGCTTTTACCTCTTTTTTTTTGAATAATAAACATTACTCAAATTAATTCACAGTTTTTCCCAGCATTGTGAAAACCTTTCTTTTCTCTAGTATTTTGGTTTAAGTCAGCAGCATTGAAGGCCTTCAGACTGATGTCAGTGGTCTCTTTCCTTCTCCCACTAAGAGCCAAGCATCCCTCCCTGTGTCTCCTGTCTTTTCCCAAACTGCCTCTTCATGTTTTCTCCCCACTGCCTGGAAGTTCCTCTTATGCTGCAACCAAGGACTGCACAGTGAGTGTTGAAAGCCAAGGATTACCTTGCTTGGAGAGTACATGAATATGAGCACAGTGGTCAGCACAAAAGGTGCAGAAGGGTGTGAGATCCATGGTGGGAGGAGAGGAACTCTTCAGAAGGAAGTAGAGAGGCAGCTGATGAAGATGAAGATACTGGGACAGGGATAGTTTGTTTGGGGATGGGTTGTACAGCATTTAAATTCTCCCTAAAGAAGACAGCAGGCAAGGACAGAAGAGAAAGGAAAATGAAGCTCACTTCATCAATTACATTACAGCTGGGCAAAAAAAAATCCTCACAAATCTAAACCAGTTTCCTTTAGGTGTGACCAACAAAATACATGCTCATCTTCACAGTGCCTACATTTTGAGCTGTACACCTGCTTATTCAGCCAGTTACCCAGCCACCAAACCATTATTCAAACCATGCTTCTATATATGACTTCTTGAAATGAGCTAAAAGGCAGGGAAAAAACCCAATCTCTTTCCACATGACATTATTTTTAAATTGTAATTGAGTCCTACAAGGTGGCATATTCTAAATATATCGCCATCTGTTTTACCAGATCAGGTTCTCCACAGCTAATTATGATGCTGAGATCAAAACAAGCCTGGTAAACTACTAGTTGCAAGAAGGTTTGACATATAAGCTCCAAAAATGACATCTGATCACACATACAAACATGTGTAAAATGTCTGATTAAAAAAGCAGTGCCTTTTGATATCAGAAATTCTGTATTTTTGTAAGTCTCATATTAAGAATTCAAACTAATATGAAAAAAATGAATCCATTAATTATAGTTCCACTGTCCTAAAAGTAAGTATTACTTCTACTACAAAGACCATTTTTACCCTTTGCCCCTCTTCTGCGAGAGGATTCCAAATTTCTAAGATAGAAATTGGTTAGATTTTCTTTAGGAAAAGCCCCCCCAAAAAATGCCACTGAGATTTTAATTTCACACAGTCTTTTAATTTAACAAAATTAGAACAAGGGAACTTACTTAAAAAACCTCACCTCTGCAACATGAGGAGGTGGAAAATAAGTAATTTGAAATAATTTTGACTTCTTGCCCACCGTACCTTCTTTCTGGGTGAAGTGGGAAAAAGCAGGCTTTTCCCCATGTCTACAGGAAGAGGGAAGGCAACACAGATCTGATGCACCAAAAACCTGGGTGTTAATGTTGGATGTCTAAGGAAACTCACACTCCTTGTAGCTCTGTACCTGCTAACAGTAAAGTTCTGCTTCAGCCATTCCAGTCCAGGAAAGCAGAGAGGCTGGACAGCACAAGTGCCACAAACATTAAATCTTCGACTAAATTTCTGCTTCAGAAACTCTGTCGTGCAGAGCTGTACAGGGACATTCGTAGTTAGATTTGAATCCCTGCTTAAACATTATAAATTCTAGTTTTTTAAGGAAAAAACTGCAACATTTTAGGGTTGATCTTTTAGATGTGTACCACACAAAATGTGTTATGTATTTTTGACTTGTTGTTTTCAGCTGCTAATTTTTCTTGCTTCTAATTTACATTTTATTACATGTTCCTCAAGATGCACATTACTCAGCATCAAAACATTCTTATGTAACTCACAGCAGATAAGAATATTGGTAGTGCCAAGAAGATTATTCTTTATAACATTTTGGTATCAAACATGAGGGAATATCATCATGAGAGAGATTGCATTGGGAATATCAATTTGTAAGTACAAATTATATTTAATTTTAAAAAATTATAACACATTAGCTATACCATTACTTTCTGTAATGTTCGGAGTCACAACAAAAAATATTAGTGCATTATGCTATCTTATCTTCATATGTAGTAATTTGTTTAACAGCACTTTGCATAAATTAAGGAAAGCAGGAGAATCTCTACACCCATAAGAGAATTCACAAGGAAGAATGATAGGAATTGTCTACATTTCCAACCCCAGATAGCTAAATCCATAAAGAAAATTATGTCCATGCTTTTTATTTTTGACTGACATTGGAATACTGTCACAAAGAATTTGCAGTATATGTGTTCAAGCAAGTGAACTTGTGAATTAAAACCCCAAAATTATATTCCTATTCATTAATAACAATAGATGTTGGAATTTTTTTTTCAAAAAGCTTATGTTTGACCTTTTTTAAACCTTTTTCACATTTAGAACTCTTAGGTTTATCATTTAAAAAATGAGAGATTTTAATAGGAAATTAGATGCACTTCTGTTTTCTTACGTCAAAGTAATTTATTGTGAGAAATTACACCTAATATAGAGTGAGGCTTTACAACAGAGAAATACAAAGAAACAAGGATAGAGCAGACTAAGAGGCTTGTGTGATGTACATCCCATATTTTTCATACCTGCAAAATTGGAGCTGTTAGCATCCAAACAAATTTCTGGACTAATTGTTCTTCTTGGGGTTCTCATATTCTTATTTTTACCACTTTTTCCCAACACCTTGTTGTTCTCTTCATGGGAATACTGGAGCATTTTTAGGCCTTGTACAGCTTGATCATGTCCTCAGAGATGCATCCCATCTGAATTTGTCCAAATCTGCTCTGCTGGAGGCCTCCAGTAAATCCACGTATGTTCACTCACTCAGTTTGTGTCACACCCAGATGGAGGGTGGTCTGTATGCAGAGCTGTACACAAAACTGTTGACAGGTCTGCTGTTTCTGCTGTTTCTGCTGTGTGATAATCAATGAGCCACCAAGAAGTTTTGTGATAATAAAGGCTAATTAAACATATATAGAGAAAAAATGTTGTACAGAGTCACTAGCCTAATACTTGGGGTGTTTGCTGCATCTCACTGTTCTGGGAGAGCAAAACCTGCTTATTTTTAAGAGTCCTTGGACTTGGTCATGAATAACTATAACCTCCATTTTTAAGAAATTAACCTCAATACAGCTTTTTTTCCTAATGGTCTTCTTGGAAAGATGACCACCTCATCATTCTATTCACTTCATATTATTGCTGAACTGGCTTCATTTCTCACCACTACTCATAAAAATTACTTAACCTTAAAAAACAGAAAAGAAAAGAAAAACTCTTTGACAGTGCCAGAGTTCATTTATGTCTAAGTCTTTTATAGCTACAATCTAGCTTTTACAGAACAAGCCCCTTGAAGGCCTTCAGAGGTTAAATATCTGTATTTAGATCCTTATCTTCCTATTACTCAATATCCCTGATCCATTGCACTTGGAGCACTGGTTATGATTTGTCCTCATGTAAGATCCTTGGCACCTTATTCATTTTTGCCTAATGTAGTTTTCTTCATTGTTCTGACTACACATTTTCCAGTTCTTAATATAACTCAGACATCCATCCATACAGAGTGAATTTGACAATTCTCATCTAAGATTTTATCTTTTTTTCCTTCTGGAGAAATATCAGATTGAGTTGGACTTTCTTACGTGATAAAGATATGCAATGAATCAGCCAAGTGAAAAGTACCTTTCCTCATCTCTTCTGACTGTCCTGGTTGGCCTCAAGGCTAAGAGGGAAGACTGTGAAACAACAAGAGCCCAGGAAGAAAGCCCTGCATGAGACCAAGGCACCATTAGAAGTGTATGTAGAAGGTGAGTGTGGGAATCAGATGTGTAATATGCAGACAACAAATAACAGGCTAGGACCAACAGAAGCTACAGATTGATTTATTCATAGTAATGGTGGGGAAGAGACTACAAAGTATCTTTTGGGGACAGACATCCAGTGGATAGCCTACACTATCTAAAAGCAGATATTTCAATATACTCTACACAGATAAACTAATCTGGATTTATGTAGTTGGCTGTCTGTGTACTAAAAGGTACAGAGGTATGGATGTGATCTGGGAAATGTGCAATAAGATTCATTTTCAATAAGTGAATGGACTGATCAGAAAACTATAGGCACTTTTGGTGCATAAACTCTTCACTGAACTCATTAGAGAAGCTGTGGCCACGATGAAAGGAGGCCAGTGCCTCAAAGGGATTTCTGTACAGTACGTAAGAGACAATGAACATTTGTTGTTCCCTTACAAATCCCGTCCCCGTCTCTCCTTACTCTTCACTGTTCTCAGTGAGTCGTGTTAATTTTGCTCAGGGCTTTTTCTGGATGCATGTACCTGAGTCACTTCAAGGGTGGTTTTGCATATCTTTCTTTGTAAGAACTTTGATAAATATAATCTCCTTTTACCCCACTTCCCAAGCCTAACATACCTCTTCTTGGCACCAGTTTGAGTACTAGTCTGACAACAGTTCAAAATGCCACTGTTAGAATCTATTTTCCAGTATGAATGTTAAATATTCCCAGTGCAAAAAGAGGTTACTCTTGACTTGGATCTTCTAAGCTATACTGTACAACAAACAAAATAAACAAACCACGACTTTCAAAAGAAAAAAAGCACGTATCCAAAAAACCAATGACTATTTGTGGCAAAGAAATACACACATTTCTGTAACACAGGAAAAAATAGCTAATTTCTCTCACCTATTTCTTTCAGAAGATTTTATATTAAATGTAAAAGGACTGTAAATCAAAATGTTAATCAATACTACTGGTTCAGTGTAAAATATTAACTATTTACTGACACAATGATTATTGCAGAAATAGCAATTTTTTTTATTTCACACTTGCATGAAGCAGCATTTCTCTGTGAATAAGAGAGTTACACATCTTGGAAATGTTACATTACTTTTATGAAATTTTTTAATAACAAGCAAAAATATTGTCTACTTGAAAACTCCACAGTTGAGTCTAAAACATTGTTGGATGTCTAAAACTCCTTTTGAAAAGAGGAGGAAGTGGAAACAGTAAATACGTTGTTTAAAGATGGCCCTGCAAAACTCTTTTCTCAACATATATTTCCCTGAAATTAAATGCTATTCATTAAGATTGTTGTTTAAGTATGGAACATTGTTTATGAATACATTATAGATTCACACATAAGAATATTATGTATGCATAAGCTGTTCATATTCATCAACCTGTGCAAAATCCTTGAAGCACTCTTAGGCCAGATATTGACAGGTAAAAATTCCCTGTGTTCGCCACACTCATTTTAGGCATACTCTATTAGCATGCAGGCAGATAGATATAGTCAACAGTTTATTTTAGCTAAAAAACTACACTGTGGAGGATTCAAGCTGTCAAGCTGCCAGACTACACATTAACGTCACCAAGAAGCAACGTGTTAGAGGGAGGGGAATGCTGGTTTCAACCATAACTGCTTTTTAGAGAAGTAGCCTTGAACCTGCTGAACAACTAACAGGTTTCACCAAGACTTGTACTCACTTACACCAACAAGTATTTAAAGGTCTGAGGGCTGAAATTCAGAGCTCGTGTAAATTAATAGCTGAACTGCATTTGAAGCAGAGAGAGCAAGAATTCTGCCTGATATTTTGATCTCCATTCTGCAAAAGTCTACATAAATATCTCCTCTGCTGCAGTCACATTGGATTCACTGGGACACTGAAGAATCCCATTGTTCCAACAGCATTTTATAAAACAAGAAGTAAATTGGCAGTTTTTAGTTATAAGGAAATGTGTTGAGGAGGGAATATCTGAGAAAGGAAGGCCCACATGCACATACTGCATAGAGGTTTGAGCACGATTTTTGAATTAGAGACGATGCTCTCATGATGAACTCCTTCTGGAAAAGAAAGACATAGGAGTGGCACATGTCACAGCCCTCCCACTTCCTGCCTATCTAGTTGATTTGCAGCCATCCTGACAACTGCCACTTTCTTGGGTAATGATACATCAAGTTTGCCCCAGGAAAGGAAAATCCCATTCCAGAGCTCTTCCTTCTGCCACACCAACAGTTGTACTGGTCTAAGCAATGACTGTAGAGCAGTGTCGCTGCCAAAGTAGTATCATAGGTCTTGAAAGCATCTGATCTTACTTCATCTGGTGAACACCAGAAGCTAATCCACTGTGTTCAAATATTTTTGCTTTTTTAAATATAACTTTAGAGTAATCACACTGATGGAACTGCTGAAAATGAATTAATTTGCGCCATTTTAAATATTTGTTATTACCAACAAGAACTTAAAAATAATCCTTAGTGCTTTCCTGATTAAAATAATACAGCTGAATATTAAAATTGAAAACAGATAAACAGAATGGTGGTCACACTTTGAAGTTTTAAAAGAACAGAAGTAAAATAAAACCTGATTCTCCTCCAAGAACATTAGTGAAAAATGCAAAGACAACAATTAAAAATATCTCATGTGTGTTTTGATAGAAAGAAAATGCTGAGTGGTCAGCTAACAGAAAGAACTGAGCTCAGAGTCAGTAACAGAGGCATTTCAGGATCCTGAGGAATGTCCTTCAGACAGAGGCCTATTCTGTTAAGCAGATGAAAAGTCTTGTTGTGAAGATGGCCCTCTGAGAAGACTCTGCTATGGCAGAGTCTGCAAAGACACATTTTAGTTGTGGAAGGGTTAGAAAGACCCATTTTAAGCACCATAAATGGATGAAAGTATACAAATGCAGCCTGGAGGAGGAAATTAGCTGTTTCCATGGAAGATTTTGGAGGAAAAGCTGTCATTTTCGTAATTGAACATTTGAAGTGGTGTGCAGGTTCCAGTTTACATTTTTATATTAATACTTTATATGTTTTCTTTCTTAACGGTAATAGTTATGGACTTGTTTTTTTAATCAGAGAAACTCAGTAGTTTTATCAAGTTCCATTTGATACTTTCTTTTCCTTAAGAGACTTCATTGTTATTGGAGTTCCCCAACAAAACTACCATTTATCCATTTAGGGCATTACATTTCCTGCCTGATTAAAACATAAAATGTCAGAGGAAAGGAAGGGAAAATGTGTTTTATCTCAGTCACAGCTGACCAATGACAGTA
>NC_052031.1:24927849-24935349 GCF_015832195.1 Motacilla alba alba | reverse complement strand
AGATTACTCCTTTCTCCGGTTCTACTCACAAGAGTTTGCCCTGAGTTATAGACATTTATCTGACATGACTGATAAATGTGGACAATTATTCTCCCTCTCTCCAGAGATCCACTTTGGCCCCTGCAAGAGTAGATCAATTGAATAATATTATAAGACACAGTGTGCATGGACAGCTAGAAGAATCAATGTAGCAAAAGAGGTTTCAAAGCTCTTCAGTCAGTTGGAAGTGGAGTGTAGAGCTGGCATTACTTTCAGATAGGGAAGTATCTACGTTTGTCAGTACAAGCTTAGGCTTTGATTTCCATAATTGCATACATAAAACTACATTCATGCAAAGTGTATGAACAACTGCTACTGTAATTGCACACACAGGCAGATTACCTACCCACTTCTTTGCTCCTGCAGTTTCTGCATATATTTGGCAGTTATGGCCGTTAGGTAGGCAGTCTTGGAAATCTGGCACATGTTGCAATTATTCAAGCAGTAAGTCCTACCACTAAAGAACCAGAAGCATAATATTATCCAGGATAATAAAAGAAAAAGTACCTCTTCCTTTCTGATTCTCACCAGTTGTTAATTGCAACACGAGGAGGACCAAATATTGGAGCTGACCCCACACTACAGAGGTGTTCTAAGAAGGATCTCAAAACTGAAGACAGAAAGGAGACTCTGAAGGGTTTCTTAAGCAGCCACAAGATAGCACAGAGCAACTGTCCAGCCAAGAAAGCAATCATAGCATCGTGAGGGCACAATGGCATAAAACCTCTAATAATTTCCATATTGTTGGGATTCTGCAGGTGTTAGATTGGACTGAGGTGCTGAAAGACTTTGACACTCTATTCATCATTCTTCTAATCACTGTAAACAGAAGTTGAATTTTAGGGGGTAATGTTAAGATTTGGTGCTTCCTTACTATATCTAGCACAACTTGAAATAGAAAATTCCTTATTGGTTTAATGCTGGAGGGTGACCACTGTGTTTAAATGTAGCACAAAGGCAGGGGTTATTTGGAAGAGTTATCACCTACTATTATTTCAACCTCAGGCAGTAAGTTTGGGGGTGCACATTTTGTGGTGAATGTGCTTTCATAAATATACCTGTGAGGGAGAAAAATCAACCTGCATCCAGTGTATGATACATCTGTTCCTTTTGATACACTTGAAGTTAATTTTAAATTTAAGGATTTATTGCCAATCTTCTCAAAACTTCTCTGCCTTTTTCCAAGAATTCTCAAAAAATTGCTAGAGTTATAGACCTATAAGGAGCTCATCATTCCTCATATACCAGCTAAAAGTTGTTCTTTCCATGGGCACCCTCTTAGTGGAAGCTCTTTTAGTCCTGGTGAAGCTCTGTCACTCTGAAATTTTCATTCATACGGGGAATATAGATATGGAACTGTCATAGTAAGATGCATAGAAGTCCTTCCTGCATGTGTATTCTAATTCTTTAGTATCTGGGTATTTGCAGAAATGAATGTAACCAACTCCAAATTATAACAGAAATCATAGCATGTGAAACTTAATATATGGCTCAATCAGTTCACCAAACTGGAAAGTTACCTTAAATGGCAGGGACTCAGGGGCAGAAAAAGCAGTTTTGTATTCTCTTAGAAAGGTGATCAGGCAAAACAAAACTAGTAATCTCAACTCTAATCTAGTATTCTAAATTTAGCTTTCCAAATTTTGACAAACAATTTCTGATTTTTTCACATGCATATGTACACATGTGCACTAACACTATTTTGTTAGTGTTCTGCTGTTAATACATCTTCCATATCAGCATATTATTATATAATTACTTGTAGTTCTCACTTCTTCACAAATTCACCCATTAACACAGGTGGCAGTTTTGCACAGAGGTCCAGATATTGTTGCATCTTGTAACTACTGCACCATTCCAGAAAGTACCACATACATTTTCAAAACATATATCCCGGTAAACTAAATGTGTAGAAAATACAACTACATAAAAATGATATGATGTTAAATATAGTGTAAAATATAAAAATATATAAATAAGAAGAGTGTACGCTGCTTTGACTCACTCCAGCTGCTAAGCATTATTTCTTGTTATTTACTACAGACTTCTGAAAATCCTGGCCTATAATAATCTCTTAAAATAAAACTATGAATACCACAGATACTAAAAAGATGTTTGGAAAATTGTGGAGGATAGGTCCAGAGAAAACTTTTCAAAAGAAGCCTCATAATAAATGTGAAGATTAGCAAACAAGTTCCATTTATTATTGTTATTACTATTATTTTATTGGGTTTTTTTATTACTGGTATTCCTAGTATAATTTGGAAGGATAAAGCACGAAAGACAGAAGTTACAGGAAATCTCTGTAATGGAGGTCTACATTTATCTACTCTGTATGTCCTCTGGACTTTATAAGCAGAGGCTGCCTCTCCTGCTTCAAGGGGCAGGGGTGGGTTCATGGGGAGCAGTGATTGTAACAGAGCCCACTGCTGCCCACTACCCCATTGGCATGATGTGGTTCTTAATGTGTCACCTGGTAATCAAGATGCACCTGCTTTGATTGTGTTTTCCTGTGTTTAATTAAAAAAGGTATCATACTCCATAAAATGTATTTACACTAATCTCCAGATAGTAGAAGATATACCTCATTTTCCTTCAGGAGGAGTTAAATAGAAGATAAAGTCAATGAAAGGATGAGGGCTTTTAAATAAATAAATTGATGCGAGTGAACTGATAGTCTCTATTAGTTCAAAGGGACATGGTCTCTTTTCCAGCCATTGTATATTTTATTTAAAGACTATAGGTTAAAAACCTTTTATACAAATATTTGCAGAACTGAAGCCAATGTCCTCAAAAAAAAGGAATTTTAACAAAAATATTTTTAGATCAGTATAGCACTTAGGAGTTTTAGCATCTTGATTCTTCATTTGTCCTACATTTCAAAGCTTCCGCTGAGCATAGGAAAAGTCTGGAGCTCTATTTTTCAGAAGAATCTAGAAACTAGAACGATAACTAGTCAAAGAATGACAGCTCAGTGCCTGAGAGTCCCAGTACATAGAATCACAGATTCCTAGAGCTGGGAGGCACCCATGAGGATCATTGCTTCCAAAATCCTGCCTCCACAAAGGGCAACCTAAAAGTTAAAACATATAAAAAAATATAAACCATGAAGCTGAGCATCATTCAAACACTTTTTGAACACCAACTGGAGCCTTCGGACCATGACCAAGCTCTTCAAGAGCTTGTTCCAGTCTTTGACCACCCTCTCAGTGAAGAACTTTTTCATAATATCCACTTTAAATTTCCCCTTATGTAGCTTTAATGCATTCCATCACTGGACCCCAGAAAAAAGCAATCAATTCGTCCCTCTCTGCTCCCCGTCATGAGGAGGTTGTAGACAGCAATGAGATCACTCTGCGCCCTCCTCTTCTCTGAGATGAATAAATAAAATATCCTCACCTGCTCCTCATAAGTCATGCCCTCTAGTCCCTTTGGCATCTTTTTTGCCCTCCTTTGGGTACATTATAATGTATTACAGTGTCCAAAGCAGTGCAGAGCACTTGAGGTGAGGCTGAGCCTAGTGAGACAGCCTCTCTTTTCCAGCTGGCAAGAATGCAGTTCTTGACACACCCCAGGGTACCACATGCCCTGCTGATCTCAAGGGCATGCTGCTCACTCATTTGAACTGATCAACCACGCAGTTGCTGTGATTTCAGGCACTTTAATACTTGTCTGGATATCCAAGGATGTGGAGAAAGCTCTTGGCCTCAGCCTCAGCCTCTTCCTGTCTCTGGGGGGCCAGTGTGCTCATACAGCTTTCCCTGTGCCATGCACCTTCTGGTGCCTTCACTGTCCAGGATGAATAGGGACCGAGAGGTTTGATAAGAAGGAATAAGGGACAGCCCTGATAATTAAGGAACCTTCAATATAACTGGCATCAGACCTTCTGGAAGAGAACAAGACTCACTCATCAAGTTATCCTGCAGCTTGAATCTTGGAGTGTAGCAATCATCCCTGTATAGAGTGCTCTCAGCCCACGGTGCTGCGTGGAAAACAAGCTCCTACTGATTTTATTTCATTTTAAATTAGTTACTTAAAAGGCATTTCCAGTTCTGAATTGCAAAAAGTGAAGGTATGGTAGTACATCAAGGTCTTTAAACACAAATGTTTGAATCTTTCATGGATAGCTCTTAGGTTAATAAGCACATTCCCCTGTAATAAGAACTTACGTAAGCAACGCGTGGGGAGTTAGACTGTCATCAAAATCTGTAAGTTGTGTAAAACTCTGAATGTCGCTGTCCTGCATTTCCATTTGTAAAATGAATTTTCCTAGACCTTTTGTAGAAATGTGTTCATTCTCAGATTAGAGTCTAACCATATAATGTTTCTTTACCTTGCATTCAAAAGATTATCTTTGTGAAGGATCTTCAATGGTTAATTTCTGAAATTATTAGTTACATGGCAAATATTTTTGAGTGCAATGCAGAATCACAGTCAGGACTTCTTGTTCAAAAAACTGAAAAGAAACATGTCACTGATTCTTACGGACTGAAATATTCTCTCTAGGATCTATATCAGCATTTAGTAAACCTTTACTGTTCTGCTTTGAGTACATATAAAAATGCCCAAGGCAGTCTCACATATTTTTTTCCTACAAGCTATTAACATAAGAATATATCTTATTCATTAATCAGATTTTTGTAGTAGAAGTTTTTATCCTTAGAGAATGACACAATGAGGCAAGGAGAAGTTAAGTGATTTATTTACAGATTTGCTGTGGGGAAGTAAAACTAAAGAATTTGAAAATGTATACCATAATTACCCATCTACTGTTCCAAATGAAAAAAACACCACAGAAAATGAACACTTAGTACTTTGGAAAAAATACCCATCTGAACACATTCATTTACTGAATGTATCTAAGGCTGAACATGCAAATATAATTTTATAGCAAAAAACATGATATTTAAAATGTAGGAAACAAAACATAGTGGAATAGTTTTCTGCAAAGGGGAAAAAAAGATTTTGAACTGTTATTCCATTTCCCAGTTTTCAAAGGTTCTACATTAAATGAAAAACCTCACTCAGTATCTCCTGCATTTGCCAGTTTCTGGTGTTAATTATCTTTTGTTTGCCCTTGATAATCCTGAGGTTGGTATGCAGATAATGAAGCCTGCAGATTCATCTCAAAGTGTAAAAAACAATGGCATTGTCAATTCTGCATCACAACACTTTATAAATTATGAATGCTATCCACATTAAGGAGAATGCTAGACTTTTAAAATTACTTCCATGAATAGATTAAATTACAAGTATTATTACATTTCATTTTATTAAGTGCATCTTAGTAGTTATTAGGGCAAATGAACATGTTCTCTCAATTACATAATAACATTAGAACTAAGAATTATGCATTGACACTCCCAAATGCATTATGTGGCATTGTATATTAATCATCCCAAACAATATTTTCAGTTTATATAAAGACAATTATTACCTATTGAAAAATAACCATCTTATTGATTTATTGAAATTCAGCTCAAGGAATTGTTTTCTATATAAAAGCTTTGATTCTTTTCCAGATAGTTTAATAATTTCTAGCTCTTCTTTTTTTCTAGAAAAAAAAGTAGGAGTCTTTTAATTACTTTCTTTAATTAATCTAATTGCAATAACACAAAGTTTATAATATATTTCATTTTAAAATATCCTGCACAAGACAATGTAGCACACATTCAGTGTACACCAATTAATTTAGGAGAACATTTGTTAATTTTTGGCTCATCTTTTAGCAAATTGTAATTATTTACATGATGTGGGTTTTAAGCTACATTTTAATTCTCTCAAATTCTTGTGGTCAGACATGCAGATTATCATGCTGCCTTTTATTCAAAGGAAAAAAAATCATGTAAATAGATAAATATTGTTTAGGGCATTGCCTAAGAAGAATAAGAAAAGCACCTGACACTGAGTGGCAACTTTTGAACTGACTGAAGTAAGAGAAGGATTGAGTCTTTGCACTGACATGTGTGGCAGCCAGGCATTTTAGACACTTGCAGAGCAATTGACAACACCAATACTTCCAGATACTTTTTCAGTATCCAATTTTTATTTGGCTGTGATATATGCATTGATTGCAATCCTTGTAAATTAATTTCCTTTACATAAGTTGTCTAGATAACTGTGTCTCATTGTTTCCAGCATTTCTAATACTTTGCATTAATTAGATTTGGCAATGCACACACTGATGTACTGTTATTTACTTTAACATAACTAGCAAAATTTTCAGGATGATTACTTAAGAGATAATAATTTAATCATTAAAAAGCAATTTTCACAGTGTCAGCAATTTTTCTTTAGACAAGGAAGAGTTTGTTCTCATGTATAGTATTTTTCTATTTTGATTTGAATTTGAGTTTACACATGCTGTCAATATCATTGCCAGATTTTGCTACTTTACAAAACATTGGTACATGCTGGACTAATATTTCAGGGGACAGTTATTGACTCATCAGTAAAGTAGCAAAAATAAATAAGAGACTACTCTGGCATAATTCATACCAGGTACAGGTTATGGACAATAAATCAGCTTTGTAAGTGAATTCAAATCACTCTCTATTTGTTGGTCTAAATAGTAAAATGCTAACACATGCCTTCTTTATCATATGAGTCTTGAACACACCATATGATCTGCTGGATTCAGAAAGAATAGCATATAAATGTGCAATATTACATACTCCTAGGGAATACTAAAAAGTATATTTTAATTTGATATATTTTTGCATGGAAACTCTGTCTCAGAATTTAAATGTCCTTTGTGCTGCTTAAAAACTTTTTCCTCTCATATTCTGCTCTTATGCTCCCTACCAGCTGGGGTAGAATTTATGAATACAACACACAGAAAGCCTGTGGAAATGTCTCTAACAGTCAAGATGTAGAATCAGCAAATGTTCTAATTGGTCATTTCATGGGAGTAAGTAGTCACTGTAATTAAACATTATTTATATTAGCAATGTATTGGGTAACATGAAATGACTAGGTGATCCTTCTGGCCTAATGTTATTAACTAAACAAAGTTAGACTCTTTATCTTTGTTACATTGGATTAAAAATGACTGGAACTAACACATGTGCAGTTGACAAAATAACTAGCCTTCTTATTCCTAATTAGTACTCAATTAAATTGTATCAGCAGCAGTGTCAGACTTACAGCTACATTAAATTGTCTTGAATCTGTCTGATTCCTTTAGTTCTCCCTTGTGCCAGTAAGGAAGTTTCAGACATGAAAGTGTTAACAGCTGCTTTGAAATTACTCCTATTTAAGAAGAAAAATCATATTACTTTCTTAATCTTTCTAATTCTATTCTCACAAGTTGATCTTGGATTTGTTCCTTTAGCACAGACTCTTTAGTGCAGTCCTGATTTCTGTATTAATGAATTGAGAAGATGACATCAGGCTCTTAGGTAAGTGCTATAAACTCAGTCATATGATTTTTATAGTAAGATATCCTGTATAAAAAATCCC
>NC_052031.1:24890349-24922849 GCF_015832195.1 Motacilla alba alba | reverse complement strand
ACAGAGCATCCCCAAGAGTCACACCATGTACCTGACAGCATTGTCCAAATGCTTTTTGAACTCTAGCAGGCTGGTGCTGTGACCACTGCCCTGGGGAGCTGTTCCAGTGCCCAAACACCCTCTGGGTGAAGAACCTTTTTCTAATATCCAACCTAAACCTCCATGACACAACTTCAGGCCACTCCCTCAAGTCCTGTCACTGGTCACCACAGGGAAGAGATCAGTGTCTGCCCCTCCTCCTCCTCTCACAGGGAAGCTGTAACTGCAGTGAGGTCTCCCCTCAGTCTCCTCCAGGCTGAACAGACCAAGTGACCTCAGCCACTCCTCATATGGCTTCCCCTCAAGGCCCTTCACCTTTTTTGCTGCCCTCCTTTGGATGCTCCCTAACATTTTATTATCTTTCTTATATTGTGACAACCATAGCTTAATGTAATATAGGAATGAGAGTAGTTATTTCAGATTAGTTCAAGAAAACATGCTGGGGATTTTAAGAGGTAAAAGACAGCAGTTTTCACAATTACTATTTTCTTTTCTGGAGGCCTTTTGTTGCAGCTTACTGTCATTTTCAAGTTATGTCACATTTTGAGGTTTAAAAGTAACAAATTACCCTTTCTGGTGGCTTGACATGAGAAGTCTGAAGCCAGAGATGATGTTAAAAAAAAAAAAAAGTTGATTAGTTATGCATGTTGTTACAAATTCTTTTGTGGATTGATTCAAACTGTCCTGAACATTCACCACACACTGATCACTATATAGATGGCTAAAAATTAGTTTGTGTGTTAGAGTGGCCATTTTTGGCTTACGTACATTTGAAACACTCCATGTTTTGTTTTCTTCCTCAGTTCTTTGGCTCCATATTGCTCTTCTATAATCTTCCTTAAATCATTGGAGTCAATGTTGAGGAAGGCTGGAGAGAGGGAAGAAGAAAAATATGTATTGTAAATATCATTTCAGCTGAAGGGATGCATCAGACTTATATTGAGATAGCTGCAGAAATGAATATATTGCATTTATTTAAATTCCTTTTCTTATTTGGACTCACGGATTTGTACTGTAGTGGACTTTAATCCCCAATGCAGAGGTGAATGACATATATTTCAATTTTTATTCAGATTTGTTTAAACAGTGAGGATCCAAACTATCACAAATATTCAGCTCTGTTCTTGTCTGAATGGATCCTGGTGGACAGTGTTATTACTGAGAAATGCTGTGGAAATAACTCTTCCTTCTGAAGAAGAAGTGGAACTATGACATATAGCTCATCATTATCAAAGATCAGTATGTATTACATAGCAATCCAGAAAATTCAGAAAAATCAAGTGGAAATTATTAGTGAAAAGATCTTGATAGTCAACATCATTTTATGCTTTACTCCTATTTGTTTCCAAGTGTTAATGATGGATACATGAAATGTAGAGTTGCCTGTAAAAGTATTCAAAATTGTTGTTGGTACCAAAGCCTGTATTTTTGTGATTCACAGGTGGAATTCAACCCAAGTGTGAGGACTTGTTTGTGTAGGAAGATGAGTCTACTCTTAATGGGCTTGTGTAATATGCTGTGGAAGATCTCTGCTGGACTGGTATGGAGAGATGGCAGCAAACATTGAAACTTGAACTCTTGTTGCACCAAGCAATGATGAGGGCATCTGTGAGACTCCCTCTGCAGTAACTCCCCATACCTCAAAAACTGAGGGCCTTCATAAAGATACTGATAGTTTTATTCCTTATTTCTGTATTTTAGGCCTTGCCAACAGAGAACTTGACTAGTTAATTCTGAATGAGGCAAAAGCTACAGAAAAACAGGAGATCCTCTACATAAACTCCTAGAGGCATAAACATTATTTATAGCATGTCATTCTTATTTAACTGAGGGAAGTAAGTGCTAATAAATGCCCAAAAAAAGATATTAGAAGTGCGATTTAGCACAGTCAGGGATGATAGTTATTCATCAGAAATACCTATTAATTTTTTTTCTATTTATTTTCCTTCATTTTTCATTGACATAGTTTCTTAAGATGCTTTTGATATTGATAGCTCAGGGAGGAGAAAATGCATGCGCTAAAGACTCAGAAGAGTTTCTGCATTTTGAATTTGCTAGAGATTTTATTAAATAGCACCATAGCTCAGGACGAGCTGATGGCATTTCACAGTCTATTTCCCCATATTCCCTAAATGCTGATTTACCAAGAATGAAATGAGTGTACACATACTCTGGAGCATGTGTTAAAGCTGTGCTAAACATTTTCCATGTAACTTCCAGCTGGCAACATTTTGCCAGAAAGCCTGGTACTTAGAAATGATAAATAAATAAAACAAACAGATTCTTGTGTTGTAATAAGGAGACAATGGAACAGCTGCAGAGCATGGAGTAAATTCAGTTTGACTTGATGTGGACACAGTGGCTGGATTTTACCCATGAGATATAAGCAACATTCAGATTCTTAAGGGGAAGATTGTGAAGAGGGAAGAAGGGATCTCACTGGGAGGTCTCTTAGCACATTTGGAAAAATAAACAGAGAAACTATGAAAAATAATATTTAAGCAGCAAAATCAGCATAAGCTGTTCTCCTGCAGTATGTTGAAGAAACATGAACTTGTCTTGGGAGGAAAAAATAATGAACAGAGCTCTGGTTTTTTTTTGTTGTTGTTGTTGTTTGGAGAGATAAAAGGAAGAAGATGGAGGGGGGCTGTAACTTAGGAAGGTGAACAGCAGCCACCAAGCGAAGAAATGAGAAATAATGAAGATAAGGAAAGCAAAAGCAAAGGTGGCATATCAAGGGTGCTTCTAAAGGGTGCCACTAATTAAAGAAGACACACCCAAACATTTTGAAACGTATGCTTCTGTCATAAACAACATTTTCAGTTCAAGCAAATTTTGAGAGCGGTTCCTCAGCGCCAGTAATGATAACTAGAAGAGCAATAGCGAAAACTACAGTATGTGAGACATTTATGTCAGTTTTGCTTAACCTTTTGTGATTGGGCCATCTTCTACTTATATTAGTGCATATTGATTGCTCCTTGCTGAACATGGTATCGTAATAACTCACTGAGACTTGTGTTATTGCTGTTCTCTTGTTATTGAAGGTAAAATCCTGGGGGTTTTCTCACACAAGGTAGTTCTATAAAAATAAGGATGGACACCCCAATATTTATTTATGCTTTAGGCACCCACATTTAGAAACAATGACCTGTGTAAGGTACTCAGTTTCAGTGGTGAAACTGGAAACCAGGATCAAACTTAATAACTGTGCATCAAGCAGATAAATCACATTCCTGTATGTTGATTTCCTGTTATTCAACCAGTAGGCAGAACTTTCTGAGCTAGAAATGGCAGTAGTTTAAGAGAAAGTAAAATGGGGTCACATTAATCATAGCCTCTGACGTTTTCACTCAAATGCATGGAGGAGGCTTAGAAAGAATTTCTGACATAACCATCACTTGGACTTTGGCTTGACTGGGTTGTCATGATCAAATGACTTCTTTTGCCTGGTATGTGCTCTTCTGCTTTTTACATCCTTGATATCCCAGTTTATACATGTGCACATGCTGACTTCCTCCAGGACACCACAACCCAGAGTGATAATTGCACTGCTGAAGCTACCCGCTGTGTTAAAGGTCAGCAGAAGGGCCTCAGCGGTGAAGTGGCACTTGCCTATCAAAATGCAAAATACTGGGGTGAAAGAAGTAAAACTCAGCTATTATACCTTACAAAACTTGAGATATTCAAAGTCGAGTATATCATTCTCATGTTCCAATACCCAGAAAAGAATGTCACAGCATGACTCCATCCTCGTGATGGAGACTGAAGGAAGAATGAAAAATAATGCAAAGTTATCTCCTTTTTGTTAAATCTATTGTAATCTTGTGTTCTTCCTCTGTTACTGCACTGAAATAAAGACATTTTAATCCCAGGGTACAACTGAGAAAAGCCCTGATCTAATAATTGTAAAACCTCCCGATCCGATATTTTAGAACTCAGAGTACTTGTCACTTATGAATATTCATACAGACCACTAAAAGAATTATATTCTATGTGCAGTTAAGGCAGGAAAAGAACATGGTAAATTCTAAAGAGACAGCAGTATTTTATAGAACATTTATCAAATATTAAGGACATCCACAACAAAATTCTTGCAGGAAAATTGTTTAGGAGAAGAGTATGGAACAGTGATAACACCATTGTGGAACAGATCTTTTAGAAGCAAAAAAAAATAAAAATACAGGAATTCATCTGAAGTATTAGAAATATTGGAATTCTTCAAGGTAACCTGTTAATGTGCATGTTTGTGATGGGGTGTCCATGCTGCTCAGCTGAGACTTTGAATGCAAAAGGCTGATACAAACTTTGTAAAATAAATGAGAAAACTGAATCAAACACTCTTTTTAATTTTTTTTTTAAATGGAAGACAAGATTTTGATTGAAGAAGGAATTTGTCCCCTGAAAACCTGGCCCTTTTAATGTTAAGGTTAGTTTAAAAATGTGCAATATTTTACACTTGTTCATGTCTCTTCCTTTATGATTAAGTAAACTTCAGAATTTCTTCATAGTAAATTAATAAATGTTTAATAAGATTCTTTTCCAGTGCCTTCTGATAAGTCAATGCTTATATATAAAAAGGCCTATCTCATGCTGGCAAGAAATGGACTTGTTCCAGTGACAGATGTACTAACCTGAGCAGATACTTAACAAGTTGGTTTGGAGGACTGATTTTCATCTGAAATGGGAGACTTCTTCTGTTTAAAATATTCCCTGAAGAAACGAAAGTGGCCTGTTATGAATTCTTCCACTTATAAACATTTATTAAGACTAAAGGTAAGGAAATGTTGAGACCTCCAGAACCAGAGGCTGATGGTAGTTCACCTGCTACCATGGTGCTGCTGAAAGGAAGGGAATGCTCTCTCCCTCTCCATCATCTCTCTTCCTCTCATTCCTTTGAACCCTCCTCCTGGCCAGACAGTTGTCCCCAGCTCCCATGATTTTCCCCTGAATCTACATTGGTGGAGTATTTTTCCCCCCTGCTCACACACACATCAGGTATCTCCGCTTGCAGTGTATGCTTTGTGTGCAGAATACTCTGTTCTTTCATTGACTAAATGAAATTAAGATTCCTGCCCCCACTGTGGCATCACATGTCCCAGCTCAGCCAGTCCCATTCAGGACATACGTTATTTGACATACATTATTTTTAAGCGGTAGCTGGACCATCAGCAGGTGCAGATGCTTGTCTGCTTGGCTGAGTCTACAGTCTGAACTGCTGAATTTCCTAGACTTTTGGGAATGGAGGATGCAACTCATCTTCCAGGTAAACATCTTAATTCTTAGAAAAAAATTTAAAACTTTATAGAGATAAAAAATAACTTCAAAAAAGGAAGCATTACAAGCTTGATGTTTTACCAAGACAGTCCCAATATCTTGGAAGAGAGACTTCTTTGGAGTTTTGTGAGAGGTACTAAAGTGTGGGAAAAAATATTTCTGTCTCTGTCACCAAGAGTTACAATTTCCATTTCTGGAATTATGTAAGTAGACATTTTCGTTTGTGTTCAGTCCCTGCTGCTTTTTATACTCACTAGTTCATTGTATTTCAGTATGTTTTGCATCTTTTGATTATGCACAGAAGAACTTGTATTTAAGGAATTTTGGTTCCATCCTTCATCTGAAGATCTGAAGGAATGCCTCTGATTATTTGCTCTGATTTTAACTAAAAGTACATGCTGGGTTTGCTTTTATGTTGGTATATGTCAGACCCTGTCTCCAGAACTACACTTTCCCTGGTACATCAGTCCTGAAGATATTCAAAGAGACCAACATTTGCTTTTTGTGAGTCTATGGATGCTTTAATCTATGCCACACAAGTGTGTCTTCATACTCAGGTGCTGAGAATCATATCCTGTCTTGAGTTAAACACGTGACAATTCATTAAAACCAATGGAGATGCACAGGGAGAAATGAATAAAGAGTAGCTAAAAAATGCTGGGCACTCATCTGTAAGCTTATTAATCTATTGATAGAGTCATCCTGTGTTCCAAAGCATGCCAGCACTTCCTTTAATATGTTGTGATTGTGCTGCTCTGTCAGCAAAGGTGGGTCGTGTGTTTAAAAATGACATTTGCTTTTCCATTTTCCCTAAATTGAGGATAATGTTTTAATAAATGGTATTTTAAAAAGAAATATATTATTTGATAAAATTATTACATAAAATGAATTCCATCAAATTGTCACAGTTGTTATGTGCTTAAAAAGCTTCTGCTCCTCTATTATTAAGTGGTAAAATATTATAATTTTAAAAAAAGTGAATACTAAAATGACTGATTTAAAAAAAATATGTTTCAATAAAATTCAGCATAAAAATTCAAGGCAAAATGTAAAAAAGGACTTTCTTTATAATTTTAAATCTACACATTTAAAAATATTTCAGTGAACAAATTATTGTTGCAATAGAAGATATATCACCTGTACTCCATACTCCTCTGTTTCCAACACGCTTTCACTGACTTAAATGATAATTCATGAATCCATACTTACACCATATTTACTTCTTTACTATCACAGATACAGCATTTGCTCAGGAAACATTAATATAAGTTGAAAGGAAGTTGTGGTAAGAGAAGGTAAGATCAAGTACCATTCAAACTGTCTTAGTCAAGGACATTTTCTTTGGGGGTAAATGTAGTTCCATCCCTGAAAGACCTGGTTTTGCAGTCATAATTGCATAACAATGCTTTTCTAACATGACTGCTATATATACACTGTAGCTGACTTTTTCTTGACATAAATTTAACCTTAATGACCGCTCCCTTTTTAACTCAGACCAACAGAAGAGTGAAAACTGCAGGAAACTATTTTTTTCCTTGATCAGATGAAAATAAAATAAATTAATTATTAGCTAGTGGTGAATCGTTCAAAAGAGAATGGTAGGAAAACTGTAGAATAAAAGCCTTTGAAGATTAAGGACCTGAACCTAAGGACCTAAGGAAAGAAAGAAAGAAAGAAAGAAAGAAAGAAAGAAAGAAAGAAAGAAAGAAAGAAAGAAAGAAAGAAAGAAAGTGAAATTTTGCTTACTTATTAAATCAGCAACATTGTCAATTGAATAGAAAATAGAAATTAACAAAATAAGTAGACTACAAAAAATAAGAAACAAAGAACAGCCTTGCAATGACCCAAAGAATATGAAGATTTAGTAATTTCTTGAATACCTAATAAATTAAAAGAAAGCAAGAGTAAAGCTATAAAAAGTTAGACCCTAATATTTAGATTTTTTTCCTGGTATGGTAAGATTTTAACAAATCAAACAAACAAAAAACCCATAAACAAACCAAAGAAGAAGCCAGATATTATTCTGACCCCAGGATGACAACATCCCTGTGCCAGCTGTCTTTCATTCCATCCAGATCAGAATTTGGAGGATCCCTTTGCACCTTCACTTGGCGTTTGTTCATGCAAGAGGTCACATAAGGGCTTCAGTGTGCTCATTCCATTGACAGCTTGAAGAAGAAGGACTCTGCTACAAAACAAAACCTCAGATGTAACCAGTCAGGGCAGTGAGTTATTCCAACCTGGGCTGCTGTGCCACCGCTACAATACCATCTCCAGCATCACAGAAACTTGGCCACACTTCTTTCTTCATCCTTTGGATGAACTGATTACACCAAACCCCAGCCAAAAGCAACATTTAACTCACACTACATATTTTTCTGCTTTATCAGAAGCCAAGTAAGAGATAAATTTCAAAATGCATTTCAGGCTAAAACTGCAATGGGATCTTAACATTGAAGTCTTAAGGGTCTTATTGAGTGTATAGATAATAAATCAAAATAAAGAATACCATGGCAAGCCATTCCAAAAGGAGTTGATCTTCAGCTCCATGAAGCACAGTAGATTTTAATTTTGTAACAAAATAGGCAGCCTGAGCTCTCAATCTTATCACAGAACATACAAATAGGTCAGGTACCACCCCTGGAAACCAGGCTTGAGCCCAGGAGACAGAGACATGTCAAAGTGCACAGCCCAGCTTCTAGAAAGAGAAAAAAAGCACAGCAGTGTAATTGTGTGTGCTGCAACTTTTAGTAGATCATGGAATGCACATGAGAATTTTTTGCTGATGAAACTGGTTATCATTTGCATCACAACATATTAACCATCTTGTTCAGGTGACATCACAGGAAACTGAGTGACAATGGATGAAAGTGCCACTGTGCTTTTGATACAAAAATTATCTGTTGCCTTCCAAGGATAAAATCAGATTGACTGGGGAGGAGGGGCAACTGAGCTTTTAATTACAGTGTAAAATAAAATAATACACCAGCACAGGTAATAACATATTTTGTGTCCCTAGAGTGTTATCTGAGCTGTTTCAATGATTTTTTTTTTCTCTCTTACTTCCCTAAGTGAAAAATAGCATTTTAGAATTTCCAGACCACACCTGAAATGTAAAGATCTTGAAAAAATCTCAGGCAATTCCGCCCTCTCAGATTTGTCAGATATGTATTGCAGTATTAATAATAAAAAAGTATTTAGTTTGCCTGCTTCTTTTCTTTTAGAAATAAACAAAAACAAAAATTCAAAATGAAAACTTAAAAGTATGTGTTTTGTAACAAGTAAAATTTGTTTAAGTGCACTAAGTTTTCCTTTTGTTTCCTCCCCCAGAGCTACTTAACAAATCTAACAATCCTTAAGTAGCTTTTTAAAGGCATTTATTACTTCTCTGCCTGTATTATCAGTTGTTATTGATCATAAAAAATCCAGACTTTTACATGCAGACTAGGTGCTCATCTAGTTTCATTTTGGTTTTTAGTGTGCACTTCTCCTCTACCATTTAATGATGTTGGACTTCTAATTCCAGTCAGACCTTAATGTTGACTATATATTGTTAATATTATTCTTTCTTTTTTTTTTTTTTTTTGTAAGCTGGTCTTGAGGTAATTTCTGCATTATTTCTACTAAGTATATATCTAGATTGCATTAAAAGAGTACACCAAGTTCCTCAAATAGCTACCACTTGCACAGAAAAAATTCTGACACCTTAGAGTAGCCTAAAGACTGAAGATGAAGTTCTGACATTAAAAAATGGTATATCTTTTTGGCTAAGGACAGTACTTTACTGTAAAGGTGTTCTTGCTTGTTAATACAAACATAGGCCTGTTTTTAAGGTAGTATTTATTTACGACTTTTTTTATATCAAGGCTCTCTAAACTTTGCCTGTAATATACTCTACCACGATTTCACATAAAACTGTCTACCAGAAGGGATTGACATTAGTTACGAGGGTGAGTAGCAGCAGCTCTTTAGACATATAACTACTGTGCCATTTTGATGTAATTCAGTTTAAATTTCAAACATTTCTATTTAACATAATCAAGTGGTATGAAATCTTCTTTTAAAATGGCAAGTATACAGTACCAGCTCAATTGGCACTTAGCAACGGTCCTTTTGCAATATGCACAATAGCTTCCAGCAGGGAGTTTTTTAAGGACCATCCTTTGAGAGCACAAACTCACACACGTACAATCAGGACACATCAAGGTTCTATCTCCAGCTCCCCTTGAGATGTTATTTAGCTAATGCACAAATGTTACAGCTAAGCTGTTAGCCTGAAAAATAGAACAAGCAGTTGTGTGTAGGTACAACCATTTCTTTCTTCATTCCAGGATATCTTCATATTATAATTTCACATAAAGTAACACCTAGAAAGGTGTAGTATGTGATTTTTTTACTCAATAGGTGGATTTCCACTTTTAAATGCACTGCAGCCATCAAATGCCCCTTCTTAAATCCTGTATTATGTAGTGGCAAAGCACCTTTCAGTGGCTATACTGCAGTCATTATTGGGTATCCTCTAGTTAGAGCATTCTGGAAAGATATAGCTCTGTCACAGGCTGCTATCACCAGTAAATACTGCTGTGTGTGTAGCTGTTCTGTATCCAATGAAAAGAAAAGATCTGGCCCTGCGGCTAGCTTCCCTCGAGAGAGTCAAATCCTGGCAAACAAGCCCCTTGTTTCAACAGGAAACCTCCCATACTTATTGGTTGTCTTCCAAAAACTGTGCTGAACCATATAATAAGTTCAAATTGCATTAAGCCCGGGAGCAGAGGGAGTTTCTAGCATGCTGCTAAAATCATGGCATAATGCTCTGAACCAGATGATTGCATTCTAATCTCATTCCAGTTGGGATCCTCTTTCCCTCATAGAAGGCTTTTACATTCAAGATAGGAAAGGAGGAGGGACTCCAACACTGAAGTCTGCAATGCAGTTACTAAATACATTGCTTAGATATTTTGCACATGGAAAGAGATTATGACATTAATATTACTGCAGTAATGCTGTCTTGAGTGCAAGACTTCAGAATTGGCTGGAATTCTGTTCATATGGAAAGCTGCACCAACAACATGGCAACATGGTGAAAGTGCAGATGGCTGTGTTTGCCTGATGACAAACTTTTTTCCCAAAGTAGTAAGAAATATGATGCTTAGTCAATTTTTTTAATATCATATGCATCTCAAAACAAAATAAAGTTAAAGAAAGAAAGCAAAAATGGGCATATATTTTAAGAGAATATGAACTTATATAAGGGGAGAACATTGTTGTACACATGGGACAATGAAGTAGCAGTGTAATGGACTCAGAAAAGATGCTATTCATTAGTGCCTGACCATGAAATCTGTGGAAAAAATCAATGAAAGCAGGAAAAAAATTTTGTTTGCTTTAAATTATGATAATGAAAAAATGTAGATATGAGTTAATGAAAAGAAATTGTGAAATCATGTTGTGTTTTTACTGTTTGATCAGAGAAGAAAAATACTCTGTTTTTTCAAGTCAAAACATTCACTTAGATGTGTTCTAATTGCAGTTGTTTCCTTTATTCAATTTGAAGCAACACTCCAAATTTAAATATAGTTTTGTTTAGAAAAGAGATCTTAAAAAGTTCTCTAAGCAAAACTGAATATTTTGTGGCTCAGATTTCTTTTTAAGCCTGCAGAAGCCACTGAAACTTTCATTGTTTCAGTTTTGAATCAATGTAATTCATATTGTCTAAATTTTTCAGTTCAGACAGTGAACTAAAGGATCAGTGATGTGCATTTGTCTGACTGTAAGTGCTGTAAGTGCTATTATAAGCTTCAGTTGGATTAGGATCCTCTTAATCCAGTCCATTAAAAATGCCGATGTTCTAAATCTGCATTATTTGCCTGCTGAAGAACAAAGGAGGAGGCACTTTTTGTGTTCTTTTTAATTCAAGTGAAAATATCAGACACTCCAGGGATTGGTGATAGTCCAGAATATTTCAGATTGGCCCATTCTGACTATTCAGTCAAAGAAACAGCTGACATTAGAGACAATTTTTATATGGACATCTTGAGGCCCACAGGAATCTTCTTGATTCCCAGCACAGTATAGTGCTGGACCATGAAGTTAACATATTAGGGCCCCAGAGTCAGATAATTTATAAAGGTTCTTCAAAAGACGGATGATGAGATGATAAGATAACTTGTGAGAAGTTTTGCTGGTTGCTGGTGGCACACTGGCCTCACCACTTTGGGAATGGTTGTCTCTCCTCACAGGTGACGTGTAAGAAGCACAGCAAAGGGCAAGACTGACACGCTGTGCTGCAAGAGCAGAAAGCTGTTTTTAAAATGCTGGTAAGTGTTTTCTCCTGGCCACTCTGGTTGCCTAGGTAAAGTGTAACTGGTAAAGCCTGCTGGAGAATTTATTTGTCTCAAGGTTCAATATTTAATTTTCATTGTTTGTCTATGGGGTGGTGGTTTTTTTTTTTTTTTCTTAAAAATCCTAAGTGCTTTAGTCTACAAAAACTGGTGACAAGTAGCAGACTTTCCCTTTTTGATTTTTAACAGAACAATTTTATAATTGCAGCTGGTAAAGAAAATACTATATAACTGGCTCCAAACAAATTTTTTTGGCTGTTGTAGAAAAAAGGACTTACTAATCTTAAACTATTAAAAAAATCATCTGGGCAGACAAATTTGCCTGCCAAGTTTGAGGTGGCTAGGATCCAGAGTGGCTGAGACATTAAATGTGAAAACTAAGTGCTTACACTTGAAATACCAAACTACAACATCAGGCTCCTGATGCTGTAATTTTTAAGAGAACTAAGTGGTGCAATATTGTGCATAATTATTTCACTCATGAGCAAAAGACCTATTACTCGTAAGCAGAGCTGTAAGTAAGTTACAAGGATATTTCTTGAGAAATATATGCCAATCATTTACCAAACAAGACTGTGCTTTGCAGTTATATGTTACCTTTTTTTGGACTTGCTGGCTAGTGCAAATCAACAGATTTTGAAAGTGTATTGGTTATGGCCTCAAGAGGTACTTCATAAACTTTTATTTCTTAACATTAAATCCATTAGGGTATCACAGGCTAAATAAAAATTATCTTATCCCATCATTTTTTTCTTTATTTCTCTCTTTATCTTGCTTATGTGTAGTAGAATACCTGGCAGAGTACCAAGGGCTGAAACTCAGCTTTCTCTGGTGTTGGTGTACTAGCAGCTTAAACAGCACTTTTCCTGCCAATTTAAACTTTTACTTTTTAATGAAGAGCTTAAACCAGAAAAGCTAAGCATTCCTTGGGCTTGCTCTTTAGTAGGAAGTCAGTTTGAATTGGCGCTGTTATTACTAAAGCTCTTTTTCAAATCTTATTGAACCAAAACTAAAAATTCTGTTTAAATCCTTGTAGTCATCTAAGAACATAAAACACCAAAAGACAAATAAACAAAATTTAAAAAAAAAATCTAAACAAATATATTTTACAACTTGGATTTTACAGAAACAAGCTGCTCTTTCATTTCTTATTTATTAATTTTAAGCAAAATCATTCAGCTCTACCTCATAAGAGATATTCCTCCTTTGTGGGTGATCTCAAATTTCTCTCAAAATATACAGCTACATAAAATATACACAGAACATTTTATTCCTATACCTGCACCACCACAGGAAGATTATTTCCAGCCCCTGAAATAACTTTGCAGATTTCTGGGATTTCTGGTTTTTTTGTGTTGATGAGGTCCAGAAGAAGCTTTGCTTGTTTCTACTACATCTCCATGAGCTGGCTTTGTTTACTGCCCTCAGAAGAGGAAGAGAAGGCACAAGAAACTTTGTAAAGCTCTGTGAACGTGTGTGAAGAAACTTGCCTTCATTCTTCTCTCCTTCCATATAAACTCTGAGTTTTCTGTGCATGGGTTTGGACCAAATGACAGAAACAGTCTGTGAGTCAGGACTATCATGTAAAGTTTGGATCTTTCAGATGCTTGTTTGAGTTGCTGACATCTATGTGACTTATTCGGAGTCCTTTACAGAAGTTGTAGTGTTATCTGGCCCTTTCTTGAGCTTAATGAGATGGAGTGAAACTGGCTTAGTGAGACAGAATCTGAGTTTTGACTCCCTAGCTGTCATGAGAGTCAAACACAACAAATCACCTGAGGAAGAGCTGGAGAATTTGGCACAAATGGGTTCTTTGGAGAACCTATTATAGAGCTTTGTGCAGTGTATGTTCTCTGAGCTAGGAGGTTCTCTGAGCTAGGAGGTTCTCTTTCCTTCAGATTTACCATGCTATTAGGAGCAAAAAAGGGCCTTTATTATGGGGAAAACGTAGCAATTTCATTTTTCAGGAAGGAACACTCTGCACAATCAGCACTTGAGAATGAGGCTGAATGCTCCAAACTATGAAACATGACTGTCATATAGAACATGACTCTATATAGACTCACAGAACATGACTCTACCTATAGAACCCTGAGATCCACATGAATATGTAACTTGATAACTTCAGGTATCTATTCAGGTATATGCAGGAATGTATAGCTACTCTTCAAAGAACTGCTTCTCTGCTTAAGTCCTGCATTGAAATTTCTTTTTACCTGTGAATGAATTAAGCACAAGACTGATCACACAATGTGGAGTATGAACTCAATGTTCAAAGCCAAGATGAAGAGTGCAAGAGTAAGTTGAAATATTTGCTGAAGCATTTTTGTCAGCCAAACACTATAATATACTTACAGTGATATACTTACAGACTTACACCAAGAGAATAACCATTGCATACTTAAAATCATAACAGAAAGAGAAAAAATGTAGTAAGAACATTTCTGTATTCAAGTGATTTCATTGCTGTATAATTTTTTTAACCAAACAGACTTCCAAAGACTTCCAAGATAGCCATGTCTCTAAAATGGCTTTTCTTCTGAAATTTTCATTTGCATCTAACCTGTGGTGCTGTGAAGAAAAAGCGAACACAGCTGTCATTTGAGGGTTCACATCCCTTATCGTGAGCTACATTGACACCTCTGGCTAGCTTGACTGTTTCCCCACTAACCCACGAGAAAACAGAGCTTGGCCAGCCTTCCACTCAGTGTGGTTTGTTCCCTCTGCCTCTTCCATGCTGGCTTAAAATTCCTGACTGATGTGTAAGTAATCTGGAGAAGCCTGGGTTCCTCACAAATATTCATGGGAGTAAAGAAAAGAGGCAAGGAGGGAATGGCCAACCAGCCACAAATCCTTCTGTCTATGGCTATAGATCCACAGAGCAGGTGGCTTATGCTGTGGATGCCTTTGTGTGTCCTCATGCAGATGATTTGGTAGCACATGACTAAACCTTGAGTACAGATACATGACTCCAGGGAGATTTCCTCAGTTTATGGGGTGAGAGAAAAAAGCAGAAATTATATTTCAGAACATATTAGATATTTCTGAAATATTTGATGGTACATATACTATGTGTTTAGTACATGCATTACGCCTCAAAGTATTCATGCATGTATATTTACTTTTATAATTTATGGACCAGTTACAACACCAAGCTCTCTTCCAGATGTCAAGAATAAAACTATATTTCACAGCTACTTTTACAACTGATAGTAAATCTTGCAGATGGTATGAGTACTGTGAAAGTTATCTGACCTTGAGCAAGAAGAAAACCTCACTGGGAGACTTCTATCTCAGAAATAATCAAGGTGTGCCTGCAAATGGTTGCTTACTTGCAGCCAGAGACTTTGGTTCTGCACTATTTTCCTTTTTAAAATGAAAGGTGCATGCTTAACCCAAAAATCTCAAAGCCAATTTCTTTCAAAACCAATTGACCAAGGTGTGAGGCTGGCAGTTTTTGCAATGTTTCATGGTAGTTCTCCAAGAAATGTACACATCAGCATTAAGAGCAGGCACATCTTAATAAAAGACAAACATCAGGAGAAACACCAATATTGTATTATGCAGCTTGCATTATATTGTATGCTTGTGTTGCCCAAAAATGTTCTACATGTCTCTTTTACTTTCCCAATGACACTTTAAGGAGCCGGAAGACTGCCAGTAAAAAAGAAACCAGTTAAGAGTACCAGAAACCAAATGTTAGGACTAAAGTTAGGAGAAACCACCAAAAAAAACTCCAAAAGGAGTTTTTCCAAGGCTATGTTATGGTGTCAATAAATATTTGTGAATATTAAAGAGACATGGATGTAGTGAAAACGGTTTTGGAAACTTTGCCTTGTGTTGCAGTTCATGGCTGGGGGATTTTCTGAGCAGAAGGCAGTAGGTGCACCACTATGGTTAACAGATTTCATGGTTGAATAAGAGAATATTTCTTGTGGTCTTTTAAATTTCCACTTGATTTTTTAAATTCTTGTCATACAGTTCATGGTCATCAATTGCTCTGTATTAGCTTTCACCATGCCATTTGTGTCATGGAGTATCCTCTTCCTCTGCAACTGCTCTTCTCTGGCCTGCTTCTACTATATGGAATTGTTCCATGCCTTTGGTCACCATCATCACCTTGTCCTGTTTTAGCCTTTTTGGGACAGGGCTGCACACAATCTAGATAAAGTAATTACAGATTTATACAGCAGCATAATGTTTTCTGAAAGTCATGAAAAAGGGCAAAACACTGATTCACCCTCTGTAGAGCAAAAAAGAACTATTTCCACAGATAGAAATACTCATGATAATCTCTCCTTCTAAAATATCAGTAAGTAGAAAACCTTATTACAAAGAAGAATATACATCTGTTAAAAGAAAAAAAACCCAGACATGAAAAGCAATATACAATGCTACAGTGAAAGCATAGGAAAAGCTGTGATATAAATCCTCAAATATTCCTAAAATCACATAACTCCACATTCATTTCTCAAAATTTCTAAAAGAGCAACACAGGCTCTGATGCCAAACATTTACATTCATCTTCCATCAAATTCAATAGCTTATGTTTAGTAGAAAATTCATGAGAGTTTCAAGCATTCAAACTCTGGAAAATATCTGGCAAATTCTAGAACTTAACCCAGAAAACAGTGAAGTAAGCAAATGAATCCCTTTAAAGGAGGTTTTCAAACATCTAAAGGCAACCATGTGGGTTTCTGTACCAATGCCAATGCATCATTTCTATAATCCACTCTTCAGCTACAGCCACTCGACTCTGAAATGTAATGTAAGCTAAAACCCTAAATTGCTCTCATTCAGTGGTAGAAAATCTTCAATAAACTGAGCTTTCCAAAATATCAAGGGGACAATGTATTTTTCCTAGAAATCAAAAATTGTATTTTTCATACAATAATTTAGTGAAATATGTATGGTGCAAAACAACTGAGTCCAAAGATACTTTCCTGTCATCTCAGTGACTTCCCAATCCACTGGAGCTTTATTGTTGTGTTCATTGTGATATCACAGGATTCTCTGCATGTGTGACCTCACTGGTATATGCTGCCCATGGCTACCTGTACTCTCTTCCTTTCCCTTTATCCCCAATGCTAAGAATAACTTTGAACAATAAAATGAAATATTTTGATTTATGACACAAAGGTTAGTTAGAAAAGTCAGATACTAAATTGTTCAGTGGAACCTTTATCCTTTGATTATGCAGTTGGCTGAGCATAAGCATTTTGATTCACTTTATTCCAATTTAACTCCCCGTTGCAGCTGACCCCTAAGCTGACTTTTGCTATGCTTTGTATCTCTAGGAAAACAAAAAATGCAGTGATACTTGTTAAAAATTGCATAATATATGTTTCAAGCTTTTGGCTTAGCAGAAATGAGAACTAGAACAAAAGTCATGCAAATATATAAAGGCTTGATATAGTCTCTTTCTGAAAACCAGTAATAATTTTTTTTTACTGCCACTTTAAATGAATTTGATCATTTCTGCAATATAGCAGACATGCACTATTCTGAAACTTTGTATTTAACTCAATAACATTGCTTGAAAAGTAGTTGCATTTTAATATTAGACCTGAATCTTTGCTCTTTAGAACATTGTATTAATTTCCCTGTTTGTGTTTTTTCTTTTGTTTTGAAGTTATATTGTATGCTTTCTGTTTTGCTTTATAAGCAGTTACTATGATATACTGTCAAGTAAACAAAAAGAAAAATGGCCTAGATACTCTCTCATTGTGTCTTTTATAATCTCCACACTGCCTAATTGTTATAATCAGTACAACTGAAAAGAGTTTCTGCAAATTATCCACAGTTTCAAATAGAAACATACTCTGAAATCCAGTCCTCATGCATAGCATGTTTAAATGCTTTACATCCTTGTTTCTATATTTTATGAGCTGGTCCAAAATCTGGAGCTCTAAAAATATTTGAAACTTTTGTTTGTTTCGTAAAAGTCCCATGAATTTGAGGTACAGTCTGGGGTTTAACATCCATTTTTAAAAGTACATCAGCTCTGAGATTTTATAATGTATGTGTGCAAGAGAGACGAAGACAGAAAGGGAAAACACATGCCCAAGAGAGTCTAGCTTGGCAGGCATTTCATATTCTGTTGCACAGTCTTTTGCAGGAAAGCAGTCAGTAAGATTACCCACATTATAAACTTTCCTGAACACACAGTATGTCGCAGTAAATTTTTGTATTTTTCATAATCCCAGTATGGTGTTACATAGTGCACAATAGCTATGGGTTGGGTTTTTTCCCCATACAAATCCTTTATTCCTGAATGCCCAACATCTATCCAATCACCCTGATACCCAATGTGCAACAGATTAAAAGGGCAAGTTTCCCTGCATGGTTCCAAGTGAAGGCTAAAATGATCAAAACCTTAACTTTTAACTTGACTACTTCATTCTCTTGAACTTGTGCCCTGCACAAGCACAACAGGGGAGAGGGGGAAGGGCACCAAGGTTCCATGCATCACTTCTTTAATTTTATGTTCCTCTTGTCCCTCAGTTGCTTGCAAACCAATGTATCTCTTCCCCATTACCAGCCTCCTTATTTTTGCATCTGAAGTAAAAATTACATCTACCATGTAATTTAGGGTAGCTTTCACATCTTTGGTGCCCAGAGAAGGAGCAGGAAAATGCAGCTGGACAGAGAAGCTACATGCCTTGGTGGGGCAAGAAAGTATTTCCCATATTGGCCTCTTATGATAAAAAGACATGGTGACATGAGGATTAGAGGTGGGAGAGGCATTTGCATTTGTGTACATTTAGGTTCATTATCTAATGGACAAATAAGTGCTATATTGAGTACTGGAAATACAGAATTTCAGTGTTGCCTGTATGCATTCTCTCCAGTCGACATTGCTGTTTTCCACAGGGTTTGTAAATTACATTCATAGAGTTTTTCCAGGTAAAGATCATAAAATGAGCAAATTTTTTTCATGTTTTTGCTTTTGTCTTGTTTCATTTAAAGCAGAGACAACTAAATGTTCCTTTAGGACATTCAGAGGAACTTGGAGAACACCCAATGAGGCTAGTGGCAGCGTGATGACTTCAGATGAATTTCTCACAGCTTCACTCAGGAGTACCAGGAACATTTCCATACAGTTTTCTCCAATGCCCATGTTGTGAGCAGTTCTGGGAACGTGACATTATCACAAAGTACTCTAAAACGAGGAATCAGGTGGGTGGGATCCTGCCTGCCTTTGCCATGTGTGTCTTGGTTCCTTTGTCTTTGTCTGACACACCTCAGCCTCTGTCTGTAGCAGTTTGGATGGATTTTTCTGTCTTCCCCTGTTTCCATCAGAGCCCTAGTACTGCAAGTGGTATTGTGTCAATAAGCAAGCCCTTTGGTGCAAAATTACTCAATCATTAGAAGGGATGTGTGGCAGTGAAGATATTCTAGCTTTTACATTTTTTATCACACTAGGGCTATTTTTTCCTTCTTTTCCACTCTTATTATTAACCTTTTTATAGAAAATTGGCTTACCAAGAATTTATGAATTAGCAAGTCTATTATAATGATGAATGGTAATTACCATTTAAATCCTGAGTCATTCATCAGCTTGTTCACCATATGTCAGGTGATACAAGAGTGCATGAATACTTGTCTAGTGAGTATTTCTCAAATGATTGTTATATTTGCCTGAACTTTGGACTTGAATGCCAAATACTAGGTGAATAAAAGTTAAAATTATAGAAAAAGAAAAAAATTACATTTAATATAAGCAGAGAGGGAGAGACGTCACAATAAGAGGCAATGCTGCTAGTGACACCCATTAGCATTAGACAATTATTAGCACATTTTTTTATAGTTTAGCAAGAATAAATGTGGATTTGAGCTTTTTTTAAACATACACAGAAAAGCTCATAATTGCAAATGAAATTCTTATATAAGATTTCTGGCAAAGGAATCATTTTTAAAAAGAAAAAGTCAGGTTTGGGAAAGAGCTTACCAATTGGCCTAGCTAGCCCAGTCAGTCCTAAAGTTGCTTGGGAATTTCTGCCCTTATCAGATGCTTTATGAGTGTGAAGGCAGGTAGTGTTTTCTGCCAGGGTCCCAGAGAATGGGTGTCTATACAGTCAAACCAGTTCAGTTAATTTGATCCTATCAGTCCCCTTCCTTGATGATCCTTAATAAGGGAGGAAAAAAATGAAAGGGCACAAGAGCTGAAGTGTCACTCAGCCTCCAAATCCAGCCTGAGGTCTGGGGTAGAGTGGGGACAGTTTCACTTCTTCTGTCAGTGCCAGACATCCCAGGGATGCAAATTCAGGATTTCTGTCTCCAGACTTCTCAGGGCTCTTCTCACAGGGATCTTCTCACAAAAGACAAAACAATTCAAAGATATCCTCTGGGTCCCCCATAAAAAAAATCATGTTTTTAAATATGAGTGAAATTATTGTAACAGGAATGGATGAACATTTTATGTCAAGTGATAAAGACTCTAAGGACAAACTTACCATTAATGATTATCACTCCAACTCCTTCTTCTCATTTTGACGTACTGTATCTCTTTTAGGTTTAACAGCTCATAAACTGGAGCCAACTTTCTGAATGACCATTTAATTCTTGAAATGTAACCATAGACTAGGAAGAAAACACTAAGATATTAATCCTGGTGGCAGACAGCAAATGCTAGACCTGGAAGTTTAATGGTGCTAAGCTGAATGGAACACACCAAGTCTGTTGTCAATCCTAACAAAATACAGCCTCTGTGCAGGTTGGAAGTATTCTCTTGCTGTAAGTATCTGAACACAGGCAAAAATAAAATGACAGTTTTAAAATGAGTAATCTTGCAGAGCTGGATTGAGACCATCTTGTTCAGTTTATCTAACTGTGGAAAACAAAAAAAAACAAACCAAGAATATTGTTTTAATCAAAGGTCTGTTGTCCTATCAACACCCAGTTTTCTTCGTTGTGCTAAAACTGTCATTCTGCTTTATATTATTATTGCCTCCACTTCTGAAAAAAATTAACTTTTTTATTGCTGTTCTGAAACTATTTATATGTTGAGAAATGTTGTTGAAGCTTGGAAAGAAAAGAAAGAACCATAGAATTTCCTGTTGGATCCTCTTACCTTTTGGATCAAACCATGACTAATGGATGACAATCCTTCATTCAGCTCACTCCACAAGTTGGGAAAGGTGTCTACCCAGAAGTAGGTTTCATTGCCGGCCTATATCTTAGAGTGAGTGGCTTTGTGTACTTTAAATTTAAGTAGAATCAGGTGCTGTACATTACAATTAGAGATGGTTTCTTTGTTTATTAATGGACCCAATTAGATATAATTTATTAAAAATTGTGTTTTGCATCAATGACAAGATGCTATTGGTTTAGATGCCCTCGGTTCAGATACCCTTGGAAATTACAGAAGGGGACAAAATGGAAGCCTAGGGACAAAATTAGTCTGCAATCTAAGAGGAAGAAAAATGAAGGAGGGGACATGGTAGAAACTTTTTTAGGGATTAGTTCTGAATAAAAATAATCACCAAAACCATATATCTCTGTGAAGAGGGGTAGAATTTGTGACTGTCAGTTTCCACTGTAGACTTGCAGAGTAAGCCTTTACTCAGACATAAGGAAAAATATCAGAATAATTCTCTATCCTCTTTTGTATTCTGTAGAATTTAACCGGACTATAAAATAGCATGTTTGTTTTGGCATCTCAGCAGCTATTAACAAAGGGTTTGGGTGCCTGCAAAAGCCATCCACCATTCAGACCTATTCAATGAGCCACAAATCTGGTAAAGATAACATTTCTGTTTCTCATTGAGGAAAAAACACAGTGTAATAACCAGGTGAGTGTTCTTTCAAAGAAAATGCTAAGAAAGGCTCTGTATGGTGGCAGATACTATATCCCCAGATCAGCAAAAAGAGCAAAGATTCCCATTGACGCCTCCCACCAGAGGCCCCAGTATTCCTAAGGCTGCCTCTGTATGTCAGCATGTGAAGCTGATCTTTCCCAGCTGACGCTGAGCTGAAATTTCTTGGAAGCAGCTGGGGTGGAGGTGTGCCAGAAAACCTTAAAAAATAAATCAGTTACAAGTGAACCAGGGCAACCCCAAAGGCCCAGAGGTAGGGTGGGTGTTTTGCTACATGCGTTACTAATTAACTGTGAAAAGTTTTGAACGGTCCCAAAATTTTTTGTGAGTACCAGCTACCTTTTATAAAAAAGGCCATAAAAAGAAGGTAGAAAACACAGTTCCAGTAACTGAAATTAGGCATACAGAGCTTGGACGGGGGAGGTTGCAGAACCCCAACCCACAAGCAAACCCATTCTAGTTTAGTTTTAGTTTCACCTTTATGTGATTCTTGTGTCAGAGTGTTTTTTCTCATAACTCATCTGACATAACCAATTGATGCAAAATTTTTATTATGCTTATTTCTTTTTATGTCCATTCCCCAATATTTTTTTCCAGACAAATATTACTTCAGCCCACAGAAAGCCTTTGGACTCCTAACTAGTCAAAACCTAACCTGCAATTAGGAGGCTTGAATCACTTTGAAAAGCAGGTACTCTTTACTCTGCTTTGGGGTTCATACTGCAGGAAGCAATAAGTATTCCAGGCCCTGCATTTTTTAAGATTTGGGGCCTCAAATGGGAGTAATAATTTTACTAGGAAAGCTTGATTTTGGATAACCAAAGTAAAATAATCATAGTTTTCACGTTTTTAAAGCCATTTAAATGACTGCAGAAGCCTTAAACAAGCTCTATCAATAGTAAACAAATTAATTGTAAAATTCTGCAACACTGAAAATCTATCATGAGCTGTACATATCCATTAGGATCTAAATAAATTTTGCTGACCTTTACAGACAACATTTTTCAAGCAAAAATTCAGTTTATTTACATCATTTTATGTAAGAGTGGTAATCTGTAAACTCTGTAACATGTTTTGTAGAGGAAGGGGGTTTCCACAGCTGCCTGTATCCACCAGACACAGCTACCTGATGACATAGTTCATTGACCAGGGCTGGGCAAAATTTCAATTGCATGATGTTTCTGCTTGTAACCAATTTAGCTATGAATGACACGTGGGTGATTGTGGCTCACATTTACCTCTGAGATGACAGAGAACAGAGACATATGAACCACTGAACCCCTTAATTGGTCCTAGATAGCTGTACCAACCACTTCCACTTCTGTTCTTTGACTTGTCTAACTGGCAGAGAGATGAAAACCAGCAATGAGTAGGTGCCTTTTGTAGTTGATGGAAAAATAATTTACTAAGCTTGGGCTGTTAGTGGCTGGTACTGTTCTGTACCCTTGGAATTGTGCTGTGCAAGGCCCCAGGCTGTTTGTAAGAAGAGGCTTTAAGTCACCTTCATCCCCTCACCAGGGTCCTCCTGGGAGTCTGTCTGCTGCATCCCTGCTTCCTTGGAGCCTTGAGCACATGGTGAGCCAGTGGTTGTCCCAGCCCAGGGTGCTTCAGCCATGTCCTTGCAGCCTCAGTAGTGCTGCGTGCACCAACAAGCAGCACAGTGCAGGAGTTAGGATCCAAATAAAAAAATAGCACATTGCAAAGCAGGCTTAAGGTACACTGCCTCACCAACACCGTGGTTAAGAAACACCTGGTTTTCTTCAAGAGCCTCTGTGTGTGTTCCTGAACATGACTGTGTATGTATATGCCTGTAGGTACATGCAATACTATATTGTGTGGGTATAGTATACATTTATTTCTTATGTTTAAAAATAAAATTAAAAATTTAGAGACAGGCACTCAGTGAAAACCACCTACCTACGCTGAGCTTAGCTTTCCTGAATAAGTAGATTAAAAGGGTTGGAGGTAGAATAAGAAATGTTATTATACAAGATTAAGATTCAGTCTGAGGTGGCTATCTGGCCAATCAAATTCTCTCTCAAAAGAGATTTTTCTTTTTCAGAATTCTTACTGGTAAGGCTGGCAGAAGAATTAGATTCAACTACCTTTTAAAAACATTTATCCTCTCTTCTTTGCTGTTGTTGTGGATGGGGGTTTGTTGCTTTGGTTTGGCTTTTTTGCCCCTTGTGCTTTGCCTGATACTTGGGCATCGGGAAGTTCTTGAATTAAGTTGGAAATCAGAATGAGGATTTTAGCTTAGGAAACCTTTTCCCCATAACAGAAGTAGACAATTACTGTGTTTTAAGGATTCATTCATCTACCTAACAGTGCATAAACTGGTGTATATGACCCATAAGAGCAAGATTTGTGGGAGAAATAAAAAATTATAAGACAGAAGTTGACTTATTGAATTTAGGCTAAAAATTCTTGAACTGGTAGTACCATTTTAAAGGAAACAGATTTAATAATAACATCACATTTAATCACTTGGAAGACATGATTTTAACTACAATACATCACTAGAAAATCTGTGGAATTATTACTCCATTTTTAGAATGAAATCCTGACAACACCTCATTTCATTTTAAATTAAAGAGTTGTTAAAGAAAAAGTAAATAAATATTCAAATCTGTATTTTGATGGAATTGCTAAAGTGAATATAAATAGAAGCAGAGGGATTTGCAGGACTGTGAAGAGAAAAGGCATCCTAAAAATTAATATTGCCTACAATGCACTGACTTACTGTAACACCTACCAAACCATCTTTAACAGTAGGATTTAAATTGCAAAGTTGACATGGCCAGTTTCTAGACCTTGACTTTTCCTGGTAAGGAGATCCCTGATGTGGAGGGACTATTACTAAGATTCTGAAGTTATCCTCTGCACTGAATGAAAAAAAAATTCATGCCTTTAGGGGTTGTGGGTCCTTGCTGTGATTTACATAACTTACTGTGAGCAGCCATGGCAGACACCAATTATAGAGAACTTTGTAACTGCTCTACCTGTAGCTCCCAGTGGAAGCCATGTTTCTGTTATATTAAATCTGTACAGAAATGACAATAGGGGGAAAGGAAAAAAAATAAATGATGCTGTGAACGTTATAAGTAAACCTTTGGGAACAACAATATATGTACTGTGGTGCAACAGACAATGCAATTTTGCTCAACATTTCAGAGATCATGCAGACCAAATGAAAAAAAATAAAAAGTAAAAATAAAAACATGCCAAGAAATTCAAAATAGGAGCTGTAATATCACTTCGCCTTTCACAACCACTGCAGTTTTGTAGGGCAAAAGTTGGAAGTTGAAATTATTTCTGTTCTGTTATTTTTTTGGCTTGGAAAGGAAGCATGGCCAGGTAAAAAAAAAAAAAAAAAAGAATACGTTTACCAAAGTGTCACCATATGCAGTGCAGAGAAGAAATTCTGAGTGTCAGCCCAAAGTAAAAAAATAGGGCTGAAAACTGTCTCAAAAGCTTATGGAGTTAGTGGAATTAGTAGTCACTCTGGAAGTATCTTTAAAGTAGTTCCCTGTACCACTAAAGAGCTCCTGCACAGCCTGAGCATAAGCTGATGGGTAGCTGGGACCTGCTGCCATCTCCAGAGGAGAGCAGAGAATGCTGGAGGCACATTTCCATCTCTCTGTCTACATGGCCTGGCACAGAAGCATGAGCTATGGCACAGCTACACATTTATCCAGACTTCTTCTGGGTTTGAGAGAGAGAGGAGAAGTAGTCCTTTGTGCAGACAAAGGTGCAAGTGTTGTGCAAATATTCTGTGCACCAGGCTGTGTTTGGAGTCCTGCTGGAAAGTGGTCTGCACCAGCTGGGCATTCTGCCGTGTGAAACTTCATCAGTGCTGAGTGGACTTCTCATGCTGGGGTGCCTGAAGCTGCCACTGGACCACAGCTCAGATCTTTGTCTTGTAAAAGCCCTGTAGCCCTCTTGAAATATTTCTATTGGGGCTTTAAAGACTGGCAGAAAGCATTTTGCTGTTAAGTTCTCAGTGCTTCTGGGAATGTTAGAAAGCAACAAAAAAAAAAAAAACAACAAAAGGCTCAAATTCCTGACTTTTGTGTCAAACAAAACCAGAAAGTCATTTTAAAACAAACAAGCAAGCAAGCAAACACCACCCAACCAAGCAAACCAAAGCACCAATAGTTCCTTCTAAAAAACCCTCACCAAAACCAAAACCCACCAAAAAAAAACCCTTTAAAGAGAAAAATGGGAGTAAGTTAAACTTTCTGTTTTAGCTACCATTTGCTGGTGAAAGGATGGAAGACTGAGCAGAAGGGGAAGGAGGCAACAACCTTTCAGATAACCCCTGCCTGTGTGGTGCCATGACTGGGTCCACTTTGAACCTCAGTGTCAATAAATAGACTTTGTTCTACTTGTGCTGCAGATTAACTTTTCAGCTCCTACCATTCCTGGGTGCTTGGGTGGAGATTTATTCTGAATTGAGCAGGTATCTACTGGAGTTTTCTATGTATTTGTATTGTCCAAAGCCTTAAACTTCCTCTTTTCTCTGTTGTTGGTTTTGTAATAGCCTGTTGACCTCTGGAACCTAGTAAAATCACTTTTGGAACATTTAGAAAATTTGGAGTAATTATTGGTGTATTTAATCTTAACAATGTTAAAAAAAAAACATTTGGAAAGTGAATTGAAAGAATTGAAAGCTGGAATTGAGACCTCATGCTCAGTTCTTTTGTTCTTCATTAGGACTTGCCCTTTTGGTTAACAATCCTGTATTAAAAAAACCCATGAAAGTGGTTGTAACTGAATTAAAAGTAGATACCACTCTGTCTCGTCTCTTACATGAATCAATCCTGTCTGCAGGACATAACCTGAAGGGGAAGTGCTGCTCACAAGCTTTGCAAATTTTCACATGTGCTGAAGTCAAAAGGTTTCAAACACACTTATTTGTGTCTCAAGAGCTAGAATTGATAGTCTGCTATTTCTGCATGCTCTAGACAAGGAGGAAAATGATGGATGAAATCCACAAAGGGCTGAATTAATTTGTCAAGATATGTTAAAATTAGTCTAGAATGTTTGTAGCTAGCTGGTTGCTATCTTCATCTGGAAAACTGAGCGTGTTTGCCTCTGAGCACTGGCAGCAAACCAGACCAAGGACTCTTTGTAAAGATTTTTTTGTTTTTGTCTGGCCTGAGCCACAGAAGAATATCACTGTGAGTCCAGGAGCCTGATCGTTCAGGCATCCCTCATGGGGCTTGAGGTCCCTGGTCCATCCCAGAGAGAAGTTTCTGTTCAACTGGACCTTCTCTCAGCATAGAGTAAGAAGGCCATGTGTGCATGCCAGCCCCATAATGCTGCTGCTGAAAACAGACCACTTTATGGATAACTTATGCTATGATGGCTTCATTATATACAGCAGTGAAGTCAGTCATTTTCAGCATTGTATCATATACTAAAAATTGTACAAGTCTAATCACAGTTGAAAGTGGGGAAACAAGTAAAGTGTTGATAAACAGTAGGATTCTGCAGTACCTCAACAGCCTACAAAAATTCCACTACCTGAAATTCAGAGCCTTAACCGGTTCACAGGACAGGTCAAAGAAATAATTGTTCATGTTGCTGTCAGCGACCCCCTTAGTCTTCCTTTGTGCATCACAGTCCTGGAAAGCACCATCATCACAAAGCCAATGTGAAAACCAGTCATTTTCATCATGATTCCAGGGACACCATGTTATACAAATGTGCAAGGGAGCTCACTCCAGACACACATCCCAGGTGATGGTGTTAGAGCTGTTGTTTTCTAAGGACCAATGCTTGCAAACATTTGTCATCTGTTAAGTTCCTAGTAAAATCTAATATTGTAATCTAAACTAAAGCTGTATTCATTGTATTCATCCCACTGCAGGTGTTATCCCATAAACATTATTGCACATTTTATTGAAGGGAGTGAGATGGTGACTTTTGAATGTCTAAGCATATTTAATGGCTATTTTAAAAATCTAAACACATTTTTGTGTTTCACATCTTTCAGTTTTTTGCCTGTCTAAAGCTGAAATAAGATGCTGTTTCAAATATTGCCTCTTGTTTACGAACAAGGCAAGGTGCTCTTTGAGCATATGATATCACACTATAGCAGAAAGAAAATAATTTTATAGAGTGTTTTTGCATATGCTATTAAGATTCAAGTCTTGATTTCTTCCCCTTCTAAACAGTGTCCCAAAGACCTGTGGTATCCTCTGTGTTAAGTGCCGGGTTCAAGAGATTAAGGGCAATGACTGGCATCTAGTTCACTTTTATTTCCATTTCAGTGCAACCTCACATCGCTATACATCTGTTTTGTTGATTCAGAAGAGCACTTGAGATGCTTTACAGTTGATTTTGACAAGTGCTACAATTTGATATGGGTAGATAATTCTTGCTGAGTTGATTTCAAAAGTACAGAAATTATAATTTTGAGTAGATATTACCTTTCTTTATGATCAGAATTTTCATGTAATATACTGTGCACTTAAGCTTCTTAATCACATTTTCTTTTTTTAAACATTACATTCTTTCCATCTAATCAAGTATCCAAATTAAAATATTGTTCTAAATATATCTTATATTTTTTCCATGCACTGTGGACAGCTCATGCAAAACCCACTTGAAAAAGTGGTCCCTCCTAACCTTCTCACCAAAACTATTTGGTTTGGAATTTAATTAAGCAGTGAGACAGGACAGACTATATGGCAAGGTTGATTAATGCACACCTCGGGTGCATTTCACCTCATGCCTCCAGCACATCTGAGTTGTGGAGTAATCAGTTCAACTGCTTAGTCAAAGTATCTTAATGTGATTATAAAATGGGCATTTGTTAAAAAATAAAAAACTCATATATAGCAACATATCCTTACACTATTAAATGTCATGCACTGAGATGAAATTTGGACCAAAAAAAGTAAATAATTTAATTAAATTCCAGGTTTAAATACAATAGAATTATTTAGCTGAAATGTTTTATGGGGTGAAATGTGAGTGTTCCATCCTGTTCCTTCTGCACCCCATTCCTTTGGAGTGTACAGAAACGAGTAACCCATCATCACCTCTAGCTTCTGACTCCTTCCTTTTTTCCCCTCTCCAGTCTAATTCTTTACTCTCCTTCTCCTTTTTGTTTATTTATTGTCCTTCTGCCTCAGGCATTTCTCTCTGACGTCAGTATTTACTGGGCATGAGCCTGTGCTCTCTGCATTGGTGGTCCCCAGGTGCTCTTCAGTACATGAATTGATGAGGGAAGGATCTGTCCTTGGCTAACCTCTGTGAACACTGCAGAGGGGTTAACTCCAGATTTACACCGTGCCACTGACAGTTTAAGTAGTCTCAGTTGGAGGCTTTCAACAGAAATTCTGGTCAAAGAAATGCAAAGAAGGATGGGCAGAGAAGCCTTCAACTTTCCGAAAGGACACTCATCACAGTTTTGTTTTCATCTGAAGGAAAATGGACTAATTTATATTTTTAGGAGAAAGTACTGTCAGAATGTAATCTGAAAATAGCAGTGTTACACATCATGGTTTCCTGATAACTATTCCACAGATATACATGAGAAAGCATAAGCTTCCACCTCACACCTTTGTGTGCCTCTCCCAAAGGCCTGGTGTTCAAATATTTATTTGTGCCTGTCTGGGATGGGAGAGTTTATTTTCTTCACAGCAGCTGGTATGGGGCTGTTTTGGATTGGTGCTGAAAATAGGATTGACAACACAAGGAACTTTTAGCTATAACTGAGCATCTTACATGGCATCAAGACCTTTTCTGCCTCTCACCCCACCCCACCAACAAGGAGGTTGAAGGTGCACAAGGACTGACCCCAGCTGACCAAGGGATATCCCAGACTATATGGCACCGTGCTCAGTATATTAAGGTAGAAGAAGAAGAAGGAAATGTGGGGTGATTTTCAGAATGTGTTTGGCTTCCCCAGTCACAGTTACATGTGATGGAGCCCTGCCTTCCTGGACATGGGTGAACATCTGCCTGCTCATGGGAAGTGGTGAATGAAGTCCTTGTTTTGTTTTGCTTGCATGCATGGCTTTCATCTTATCTCTTGAACTGTCTTTATCTTAGCCCACAAATTTCCTCACTTTTACCCTTCCAGTTCCCACCCCATTGTGGGGGAGTGGCTGCATGAGGCTGAGCTGTTGGCTGGGCTAAAGCCACCATACAGCAGAATCAGTAGTGAGATTCTCATCGAGTTCAGCCTTGTTTGGTCCTCAGACAGCAAATTTTACACCAACAGCAAATTTTACACCAACATTTGCATGTACTGTCAGAGGGCTGCACTGCTGGTGTGGGAGAGGAGGCTTTGATCAGTAGAGACCAAGGGCCTCTAGCAACTGCCTGTGACTCTGTGAACTTCAGGGGGCGGTGTGCCCTGGCATCCTTGTAGGTCCCAATCTCCTTGGTCCCTTTGAAAAAAGAATTTGACTGAAAGTTTCTGAGTTTAAGCTAGAGAAGTTTCTGAAGAAAGGATTTTTTTGTTTGTTTTGTGGGTATCTTGCTTTGTTTTTAATTTTTTCTCAAGAGAAGAGAACATAGCCTGGAGATTTTAAAATATCACTGAAAATGAGAATCTGCTCAGTTGTGGGGGAGTGTTAAGGGTCCCCAAGGAGCCAAACAGACTAGCAAAGGGGAGAAGAGTGTCTGGAGTAGTGATGGAGGGAGGACAGAGCAAGCAACAAAAATAACAAAGTAGAAGTGAGTCTGTTATACAGAAGGGAGCAGAGGGAATTTAAAGAGCAGAAAGGGAGAGGCATATGTACAAAAAACAGAAGATTAAAACAGGAGACAGGAAGAGTGGGGATGGGAATGCCAAAAAGTTCAACTTCACACCAAAAACAAAAGAAGGGTCTGAAATGGCACATTCTGCTCAAGGGACTACTCCTTACTGATGCAAGCGGACCTACGGAAACTTTTCAGGTATTCATATAAGGGCAGCAGGAATAAGCCCCATAATCACCAAAGGATTTCTGATCCGTGCTCATTGTGTTCACACAGTCACTGCTGGGCTGGACTGCCACACGACACCCCAGCTCTGCCATTCACTTACCTCTGTTTAGAACCTTCCTACGTGGTTTTCTGTTGTTCCGTTGGTCACAAAACTTAAGAGGAATTCAAAGAAAATTTTTAAAAAGTCTGTTAGGAGACATGGACTTTTCTCTTCTGAGAGGGGCACGTGAACACTTCTGTCTAGCATAGGCTGGATTTGTCCAAATTCTGCAGTTCTGGTATCTAAATCAGCATTTATTTTTAAGCAAGAAAAGTAGTCCATTCAGATGTAGTTTTTAAATAAATACATTTCATTTTAGGTTTATGGTGTTGGTGTAAATACTAGTGATATCTAATTGCAGATTTAAAACTAAATTCCTTTTCACTTCTGTTAAATAAACATTCTATATTCTCTATTCAGATGAATAGTTTTTTCCTAATCAGTAGTCAAATTGAGGTTTATAGGGTCATACACATAAATTAGGAATTGTTGAAGAAATAAGTGCTTATGCAGAATCCATCCCATAAATAGCAGAGAAAAAGCAAGTAAGGTTATTCATGCAGGGCTGCTGATATATATACAGGGTTACTCACAAAGTTTCCTCTAGTGTTACATTTGTATTCATATATGTCAAAAATGCAATGTTATTTCTTTTTAAAATAAATTGGAAGCACAAGTCTGTGGTGTATGATTATTTTATTAACTGATAAATCAGCTAGCTCTCAAGGGTATGGAAGAAACGTATTTATTTAATTTACAAATAAACTGTATCCATTCCTGACTCCCATCCTTTGTTAGAAGTATGCGCTTAGAAATTCCAATGTTTCACATTCTGGTTGCTTAAATTTATTTTCAAGAAGTAAAAGAAAAAAATTAATACATTTTTCAAATATCCAGGCTTCCGTGCAAACAAAATCCTATAAAATATGAACAAGTGTAAACATTGAGTGTTTTCAGTGGACATGTGCTTTCATAGTCATATAACTTGTATTTCCACAGCACTTTCCTAACTTTAGGTACACAAATTCATGCTTAATACCTCTAAATAATACAGCCTGACTGTCAGCATGGCTGAGTGCTGGCAGTTTCACACCAATAAATTCTCCATTGTGATCCAGATGGGTGAATGACTGCGTCCATAAGGAGATGCCCCTCTGCATACAGTGTAAAAATTTGAATAAAAGGAGATCAAATACAGGTGTGTGGGGATTTTTTTCTATGACAAATCACCAGCTTTTATAGAAGATGTAAGTGTTGAGAGCTACTTAGTTGAGAGCATTTTCTTATCTTTAAACACTTATAAAAGAGGGTTATTCCATAATTATCCATTATGGGGACAAATACTTCTTCAGTTATAGAATAACTCTATTTTTTTTATCTTGTCTTATTTGGAGAAGCCTACTCTAATCTTGTTTCACTGAGAAATTTACTATTAAGAATGGATCAATTCCAGACTCTCCTTTATGTTCTCCTCCTATATATAGACATTAAATGAAGTATCCCAGTTTAACAAAGGAGAAATATCTTCTCTGGCACTACCTACATTCCACATCTGTTCTCTCCCATGCTTGGCCCAATCTGAGTGCTTCTAGAGCCATGACCAGCAAGTCTGTGTCTGTACTCATGATATCAGTTGCTGTTGTCCCAGCGGCAATTGAAAATCAGGTACCAGTTTTGCTCTGTTACCTCCAACAGGTTTGGGTTCATCTTAAGCCCATAGATCATCTATGCCATAATAAAATGATGATAACAACAAGGGAGGGTAGGAATGTAATAGGAAAAAACCCTGCTGGAGGAGAAGGAATTACAATCCTAGAGAGCACAATTCAGTGTGTGTAAGTTTGTGATAACTATTATTTTTGTCTTGGCAAAACTAGGAAGAATTGTAAGGATCTGATTCTACAGTCCTTGTTTCATAAGTATTCTCACTTACTTCATTGTGGCTACATTGTTTGTAAAGCATACTTTACTGCACATAGACCTAATCCTGTGGGGTGGCACCTGATATTGTGTGTTCCAAAGCCAGTCCTAAACCTTCA
>NC_052031.1:24862849-24885349 GCF_015832195.1 Motacilla alba alba | reverse complement strand
TTATAATTCATTTCTAACAATATGCCTGATTCTGAAAATGCGTGTTTTTCAATACATATGTATGTTTTATAGAGAGAGACCTGTGTCACTGTCAGGGGCAGAGCAGAAATGTGGATTGAATGGTGAAATGATATAACCCCTCATGTGTCATCTTTCTAGGAATAATCGCTCAGCATGACAATCCTATGCATTCAGAAGTATTCTGGAAGTTGCCATTGTATAGGAAGGTAAAGATTACTTTGATGCTGATCTTCTGATGGACAAATAAGGGAAGGGCTGATTTGGGTCAGATAACTCGCTTGCAGTCTGCCACATGTTCAAACTCTAATCCTGCAAAGCTGGGCTGAAAATTCTCTGGGAACAAACTTTTCCATTGTTTTCCATGCTCCCACTTCCAGTGCCAAATACAACCTTCAGTTTTAAAGGTGTGTGAAAACAAGGAATAAGTTGAAAAAAAAATTACTACATCCTTCCACTGTTCAAGGAGAACCCTTCTGGGGTTTGGTTCACTTTCAGGTTTGGACAGATTTTGTCCCAAATAGCTCACCTACTCTGCTTCTGAAGGCTTTCAGAATAATAAAGTCCAGAAAAACAGAAGAAGCAGTGTTCCTAACTACTGAATGTACTCTTTTAGGACAGGATCAAATTTTTTTATCAGGAATAGGTGTAAAATAGGTCTCTGTGATAACCCTTTGAAATGAACTGAGATTTCGTACAGTACGTCTATGCGGTTTGTAAGGTGAAACTCTGTAAGTTGAGTTTTCTGAAGTAAATTTCCAATCTGTTTTTTCAGCTGGATAATGTATTAGATTTAGCTTTCCCTACTCCAGCCAGTGCTTGTTAAAACTTCTCTTTTTTTGTCCATGTGTTAAGATGATGGACAGTATTTGCTGATTCCAGCTTATCTCGGCTTTTAACAGGAAAATCCTGGATCAATTCAACCTGTTTGAGCAAAAAGTCTTGTAAATGCCTGAGTCTGGGGAATGGTTTCACAGTCATAAACAAACACAAGTAGTTTATGGAACTCTGCTAAAAAAAAAGGAAAAGTCTTCCATATTAACACATTCATGTCCATAGCATAAAATGTCTTTAAAAAAATTGCCTTAACCCATCGTTTGCACAAACCACTGCTCTGAAAGTCAGCTGGAAAGAATGGCATATACCAAAGAATTAGTTCCCTGCTCACTGATGGAGCAGAAATGTGATTGTAGCTCATGTTTTCTGCTCCTGGTAGCTCTGAAAAATTCATATTTGGCCCTTACATTTTCCCTTACCATAGATTTGCCTCTGTTTTCTGCTTCCACATCCTTGACATGTTGATCTCAGCATTATATCAGTGAATGATGCAGGCATATTACCATTTCTCTTTTCTTTCTTTTTCTGCTACTGTTTGTATGTTTGTTTATTTGTTTTAACAGAAAAAAGAGGACAAAATCTGACCAAGGCAAATCAATTTGTATGAATAATAAAGAGTGTATATAGGACAAAAACCAGCCCTTTTTATTAAAGTCAGTTTCTTCTGACATTCTCCACTGTCCATAGATAATATGCTCCGTAATATGTTGTTCTTTTAGTAAATCCATCCATTGGGAAAGGGAAAAAAATAAATTGAGAAAGAAATAGGGGACAGGCCATGAATTTGGCAGAAGAATGTAGAGATCACAAAGTTTTGCCAGTATTGAAAGAAAACAGAATGAATTAGAACTTTTCTTAGTGTACATCAAACATCTTTGAATTTTTGTAGTTATTGTGCATAGTAAAAAAAGACCATTTTCCCCATGAATGTTGGCTAACTGATTGCCCCAGAGGCAGAATGGGTGGTAAGAGAAGATGCATCAAAAAACCCATCCTGAAAAAAAAATTAAACATTTCCTGAAAATTTAAACATTTCTGAAGCTGATACTTCTCAGCTTCAGAAGGTTCCACCATATTTCGTGCTTTACTTCTTAAACAGTCATACATACAGAACACAGCAAATAACACTGCAGTGTTTGTATTTCACTGGGAACAGGGTTTTGGTGCATTTTCATCTTCTATCAAGTGACAGCACACAGTTGGCACTTGTCTTTGCAAGACAACAGAGATGAAAGAAATAGCCAGTTTTATCTTTGTTATCAGAACTCAGTGAATAATTTGCAATTAATAATTCAGTCTTAAAATGTCACTTTTCAGTGCTCCAAAACTGTTTGTGAATCTGTACATTTTAAAAGTAGGTAAGAATTATTGGAATCAATAAACATATTACTGGTACATTGCATACCAAATTTACAAATAACTAAGTCAGACATCTTCTTCACTGATTTCAGTTGTTTTTTCCAGATATCAGCCTGGCCCATTTGATCTGCTCATCACCCCTAAATGGCAGCAGTGTTGGTGATGATTTCCACAATTGATAGATGTTAGAATAGCCCAGGGGCTGCACTAAATCACACCAGGACACAAGCAGATTTGAAAAAATAGGACTAAATTTAGGTATAAAGATTGCTGAAAAGACCTTATCACTTTCCTCCGCAGGTGAAATAGCAGGCATACAGACATATGAGCTGGCTGAAACTCACTTCATTAATCAAATCAATGTGAATTTCAAATTTCAAATATAATATCTGAATATACAATTTTAAATTGGTGGTGGTATAGTTTCCAGCATTTGAATTACAAATTTGCTTTTTGCTAATCCATTCCCTAACAGAGATCAAACACTTGAAAATTCATGAAAAGCAAACATGAAAGGGTCACAAACATGGTCAAATGTTACCTGGCTGTTTAATTCAAATGGATACTCAAAGAAAATGTTTCCGATATTTGTTCAGCCCCTTCTTTCTAGTTAGCTTAAAAAATTAAAGTTAAATGGCAGACTAATACTATGTGCAAATCAAAAAAAAAAAGAATCAAGGAGACTTGAAGATAGCAATACAGAGGTAAATCATAAAGACAGATGAGTACATCTAGAGTCATACTGGATATCAGACTGAATCTGTAGATGTTCACATCCATTTTAACTGTGACAAAAATAGCTGTAAAATTTGGGAGCAAGTTTAAAATGTTGAATATATCTATTTCCACTGAGATAATCAGTTCTGCTGTATATTCATTGCCATAAAAATGCATTTGAATCCAGATGTGCACTGATACATTGAGCCAGTAGTCAAAGTTTAGCAATATGGGTGCACACTTTCTTTCTGTTTCACCGTTACAAGTGCTATTGACAGCAAAGTCAAATATGCCTTTAGCAAAAAGGAAAGAAGTAATGGGATTTTTGTTTCTCAAGTTCTGCCTAGTCACATTCAACACATATATTATTTTTCTGCCTTACAACCATCTACAAACAGAACCTTCTCATTTCAGTTTTTCACACATTTTCTTTGTGTGAATCTCACTGAAATAGGCAAGCTGTCAGTGACAAAGCTTAGTGTCAATCTCATATGAAGTTGAGAAATTAGAATTACAAAAAGAAAAAGCTAGTAGCCACAATCAGTCCTGTAGCTACAAACAACTTTTTTTCACTTCACCAACCAAATTTTTACTAGAGGGACGATCTATGATGTCACCCATCACTGATGTCACTGCTGTTTCTGAAGACATAAATTGCTTTATACAACGGACAAGTTCTTATGGGAGAAAAAACCTCACAATGAGAATAACATTTGCCAAGAGAAAATACAACCCTTCCACATATATGCCATGGGCTCCTGTTTTGTCATGACTGTGTTATAAATCCAAGCATACCACTTCTGCTTGTACAGGCTCTCCTACTTCAGCCCAAGTCAGGTTTATAAGAACCTTTTCATTCAATAGCAAATTTTTCTTTGCAGGTACACAGCTATTAGTGACTAAAAGATCACACAAAATGGAAAAAAAAAGGAAGGTGATTCTGTATACCTCTCCATTTTCTTTCCTTCCATCTGAGGTTTCCTGGAAACCTCAGCTGATAGCCCAGCTGGGATCTCTCCACTAATCTGCAGGTTTACCACTTAGTCTAGCAATTGGTACTGTTGAACTTGATGTCTCCACTCCTAGACATGGTATAGGGAAAACATTGTAACTATTAAAGGCATGCATCATAGGATTTTTGAAAAAGGAATTTAGTTAGGAGATTTGTAGCTGTATGGCTGGTCATAAAAGAGTATAAAAAATTGTGAAAAGACATGTAAACATGATGGATCATCAAAGTTAGCTTGCTCAATGGACTCAAAATGATTGTTGCTAGACAGGTAAAGCTGGAAGAGCTCCCTAGTTATTCTGAAAAAATTGACAAAACAAAGAAAGATAAATTAACTTCTGTCGGTCAAGTGCTGCCAACTAGCATGGAAAGAGTTGTTTGAGTCATCAACATAAAGAATGTTTCTATAAAAATATAGATAAATAATAAAGATAAAGAATGTTTCTATAAATTTTTCTTTTTTGTTCTCTCTTTTGATAGGTTACTGTTCCTGTTGATTCAGTTATATAAAATAAAGACTTTTGTGAGTAGAGTCTTTGATTTTGTTTAACATGATGGTTACTTCAAGACTTGAGGACAGGTACTACAGGTCACTGTACTAGAGGGAAGAACATAAAAGTTTTGAGTGTGGGTAACATAGCTGATGACAGCATTCTGTTGGGGGTGAAAGCAGAGGGATGATGTGGAGTAAACTGAAGATTACCAGAACAGAAGGATGAGCTGCAGCAATAGTATTGTTTTATGGGATACTTGTTTTCTCTTCCCCTGAATGGAGGATTTCATAACCTACATTTTTCTCTCACCTTCTTACCCTTAAAGTAATTAGAGAAAGAAAAGTGAAGAACTGATCATAGAAGTTTATTTTGATATTTTTCTTTTCAACATATATGGGTCTTATTCAGCCAACACCTTCTAGATGTTTTGAGACATATTTCCTGGGCCAACATGAGTGATTAATTTTATATTCTTCTTTCTACTGCCATAGCAGTGATAAATAAGGAACTGGGTAAGTTTCAGGACAGTGAACAGGATAGGTGGTTTTTTTTTACTCCATGCTTTGGCTGAATATTGGTAAGAGTAGAATTGAACTAAAACTAAGTAATTTTTAAAAGGCCGGGCTATCTAAACAAAATCCCATCATCAACTTACATAGTCCCATAGCTGCCTTAAAGCTGAGCTAGCTGGTATTGCTTAGAGTAGCTGCTTTCATTCTCCACTGACACTAAGCCCGAGGAGAGGCCTTCCAAATTTTAAAAAAGTTTAGACCACATGCATTTAGACCACTGGCATTATTTCATGCTTTTTCATTTTTGGGGGTTGAGGTATAGGTGTCAGGTAATTTGTAGACTGGAGACTAAGAGAAATCTTATGGTTTGCCAAAGGTTTATCAGCAAAGGTTTACTCAGTCACTCATCCTCTCAACTTCCTGCTATAGCCACTGCGCATTCCTGCTGCACATCAGTCCCAAAATAGCTGTACCTTCCTTGATCTTTTATACAAAGAGTGACAAGTCTTCTTTAGACTATTCTGTTGTAAAGTTCTGTGTACATTATTGTATAGTTTGCACACAACAATATTTCCTTTTCTGTATTTCTTTGAGAAGTTGAGATGCATTTTTCAAATTCTTACGCCTGCCATCTTTGGGCTGTTTAATATTTGCTGAAATGTGATAGGAAGTGCTCAAAAAAACAGGTTTCCAGCAAATATATCACAAAGGTCTGCAGAGGAATTGTTCTAGGACAAAGTAACTATTTGTGTAAATTATCCATATTTAACAGGTGTAAAGCTTTCAGGAATGGATTATTTGTACTGAGCTACCATAATATTCTATATTAATTCTATTTTGTGGAATGAATACAGTTAACTGTGATCTACTGATTGTCTTGGTTCCATGCAAAGAAATTTAATTACATTTGGAAAATGTAATTAATAATAAATAAATTATTTTAACTGCATAACATTAATTACAATACAATAAAAAGAAGTCTAATTCCATTTGGAAGGTGTTGAAGTGATCTTAGCAAATTCATAGGACCCCTTAGAAAGGTAAGGATGTGACAGGTAGGTCAGAGAGCTCCTTCACAACCTGGAATACTGAGTGCAACCACAGTCATCATCTTGCTTCATAAAACATATGGACGGTAAAGGTTCTGAGATTTTAAACAGCTTGTCTGGTGGCCTGTGGTCAAAGCTTAATGGGTTGCCAAAACCATTTCCTGGGAAGCTGGAGAAGAGGCTAACTATCTGGGACCTCACGATTTCCACTGATTTTGAGATGCCATGGAGCACATTCAATTTCATAACCAAATTTGTGGGATGTGTATGTTGCTAACAGTGTTCTGCTCCCTTAAGCTTGTCATGCTGAAACTGTCATCAAGCTTACCAGTAAGGTTTCTTTATTCCAAATACTCTTCTGGTGATGATATCTCAGGTCACCAACTTTTTTGCACTCAAGAATACTTCTAAAAAAAAAAACAACTCTCTGCTGATGGAGACACATGCATAGGTCATGTTCCTGAGATCACTCACATGTTTACCTAATACTGTTTCTCACTGCGTAAAGGGGTAAAAGTCCTGCCAAAGCCATGATGAATGCAGCATGCACACACTCAGTTACTGGTTTAACTGCCCCTGCTGGAACCCAGCACATCAGAGGAGCAATGGGAAATATATCTTAAAATAGTAACTTTTGTCAATGATGTTACAGTCTGATATATAGTTACAAACTAGCATCAGAGATTATAACCTCACAGTGAGGCATAATCCTTGAAGGTACTTGGCCAGTCAACCAAGCAATAAAATATGATTTTTTCAAGTAAAAAAAAAAAAAAAAGTCTAATTTTATTTAACAGTGGTATTAAACTGTTTATGCAAAAAAGAAGAAACCCAATCTTAAATACAGTGGCTTTAAATCAGAAGCTGTCCACCCTAATGCCCTTATAATATATAGCATTATTTTGCAGCATGCTCAAAGCTGAGTTAACAAATAGCAAATCGAGCCAAAGAAAACAGATTTGGCAAAAAAAATTGTGTTGAAAACTGAGATCAAAATAAGGTTTTCTTGTCATTGCAACACGTACCTTTGTGCATGCTGCCTGTTAGCAAATATGTCTGTCTTATGCAGGCTTGTGTGCACCTGCAAGCATCTAAGTATTTGTCTGCATATGCGCAATCTGCAAAATGAGCTGAATAAGCAAGGTGAAATTTTTAAGGAAAATGTAATTTTAAAATTCCATATTTATTATGAACAGTGACATGAGTGCCCTGAAGATTAAGATCTAGGTAGTATAGTTGAAAATTATATTGTTCATGTGTGTTAAAAACATACTGTGGAAGCCAGAACCAATTTTTCCATGTGTATATCTACATATTCCTCTATATCTATAGCTCTATCTATACACTGGGATAGAGAAATATTAGCTAACAATAGATGCATCTAATCAAAATGTGTGTGAATGGTATGTACTATGCACTATCATTTCTTTCTGCAATTAATTTAGAATTCAACGGAATAATATGAAGTCTTTTACTACTTAATTAAACTTTCGTAATGCCTGTTTTACCAAGATGAATAAAATGCATAAATTGTATGAGGTGACATCTAATGCACACAAAAAAGAGAAATGTAAAAAATCAGAACAGTGGGTACATTAAACTGATTCTTAATAATTGAAACCAATTTAATCATTTGAGATTATTTTATTCTAGCTGACGTAATACTGTAGCAGTTTTATTCTAATTATAACCTGTTTCATTTTAGTCTGCCTTTCTAGTTAATTATTACAGTCAATTTGTAAAATGACATGGTTCCACATTTGCATAGGTCACTATTAAATAAATGAATAGCTGAAATTACTCTAGCATTGAAGTGTCAACTTTGGTAGAAGTCAAGAGGACTTCAAATGTTCTTCTAACACCCCTTAATGTGTTAATGACCACTATTAAACTGCAATTAAAAGGCCAGAGAAAAAAATGCACGAAACAGTTAATAGAAAAATAGCAGAGACACAATTAAAACACTTCAGTTTTTGACTGATAGAAAATAAAGGGATATGCTGAAAGAAATATAGTATGAATCTATGCCTAACACGACAGAACTGACAGTTTAATGATAACAAATCATAGGCTGCCTTTTTTTGGAGCATTACACGTCAGCTTGACATTAACATCAGTAGTAAACAAGACAATGTAATGATTTTACCTTGTATTTAAATTGCTACTTATTACAGTACTAAATAATAGCTTTAAATAACTTGGTGTCCAGGCTAGTGATGTACTCTGCTTGCATGAGACAGTACTGAAAGATCTGTTTAAGTTTTTTGTCATCTTAAATAAAGGATATATGTATGTCTTAGCTGTGCAGCCTACCATGTTTGCATCTGAAACCTTTCCTGAATCCATAACACTGTCATTAGGCTTGTTTGCTCATGAGAGGAATGAGTAGTGATGATCAAGTCCTAACTCAAAGCAGGTCAGACTTTTAGGTATCAAGTGGTGTGTATAACTCCAAGAAAGAAGCTCAATTAATCAGAGGTATGCCAAGGCTGTCATATTAAACACTCTTACTTGAAAACCATACTTCACTGAGAGATGAACTGAGTATGGGAACAGTATGTGTGATTCCAAAAGCTAAATTATATTCAACATGAAAATCAACATTATGTCTGAAAATTTAAATACATGCATCAGAAATTTCAAAGTTATCATTCCCGCAGGGATTACAATTTGACCTCCAAGTGATAGGTAGTATTTTTTACTACTGTTACATTTTAATCATTCATATAATCTACATCTCTGCAGTTGAGAGGAGTTATGTTTGCCATGGGAAATATGAATTCTTCATTTTCCATTATTATCTGTGTGTTGTGTATGCTCATCCATAAAATTAAATTAGTTTATGGGTTAAATCCTGTTCTCAGTTGCACTGTGTAATACCAGGCTTGTTTTACTGATTCAGTGGAATTAAGTAATTTCATTAATATAAACAAACTTATTTAGGCTTTCTTATGTTACCTAGAAAGGCATTACTGCTCTCCCTAAAAGTTCATCTGTGATATTGCTTAGGCCATTGTAAATAGGCATTTCATTGTTTCAATTATGCAAAATAAGCATAAATATAGATTAGTGCGTTACCATTTTTATTTCTGCTTACTTTACACAAATAACTTGTAAGCTTTAATGCATTCTTCTATAAGTCAGTTTGAAAACAAAAGTGAAGTTCCTTTTCCCCTTGGGTTTATTTTGTTAGGCATAAAATTTACTGTCAGGCAGCCACAAAAATTGGAGAAAGATTCAAGAAATATGTTGCATGTTCTTATATGAGGACAAAATTATGGTTGCAAATGGCCAGGTTTTAAAGGATGTTTAGGAATTTAAAAACATACATAGGTTCCCAATAGGATTTTAAAAGGTTAGATTATTTTGAAAGTTCTGCTAGGCACTGGATATATTTCTTTGAAGTTCTTATACATGTGTAAGTTCATACAGTGGAGAAAAAAAATGCACATAATCAATAAATAATTGGAATAGATTCAACCAAAACCATTTCATGGGTACCAGAGATTTTCCTATGCTCGTCTGTTTGTGTCCAGATCAATGCAGCTTCATCTGCTGCTAAAAGTCAGAGATACTATTTATATTGTATAGCTGCTGCACTAAATTGTCTATTATTTAAAGCTTCTGTGTTTCAAAATCTCATTTCTTTAAAACATTTGAGGTGTTAGTCTTGCTGAGAACTAAACCACTATTGAATGTGAATGAGAAAAATTGAAAAGAGAAAACTATTTTCTCATGTTCAAAAAATTGTTTTCTTTTTGCAAAAAAATACATATTTTTCTGGGCTCTCTGTATTGCAGAAACTTGCCTTTTAGAATTTCAAAGGATAAGAACTGTAAGAACACTTTCTTGAGGAACATGTTAACGTAAATAGTTTGGCTGGGGACTCAGGCTCACCAGAAATGTATAGGTATGTGACGATGCTATATCACTTTTATAGGTTCAGTACTTATCCTGTTCTTGCCAGAGTCCTCTGAAGTATTTCCCTTAGCACCTGCCAAGTACAAAGGAAAGCCCAACAGCCCCTGTGCTGGTTCCTGTTCCTTGTTGATCCAAACACGGACCAGTTTACACCTGGGCTGATGCAGACAGGCAGAGAGGCACAGGTGCTGTCCTTGGGGTGTTTTACACGACCCTGATCCCTGGCCCTGGCTCTCAGAGGAGTGCTCAGCCTGTGAGACTGAAACAAGGATGTGTGCAATTGCCCAAGCAGCACCATGTTCCTCTAGGTACCACCACTGGCCAGACCAGAGCAAGAGAAGGAAGCAAGTTTATGCTAAAGCACACAGGGACTGTAATCATTCCACAAAGGGGATACTACACTTAGGCAAAAGAAGAATAGCATATATCATCAGGAGCTCTAAAACAAAAAATACAGTAAAATTGAGGAAGCATAAGAAAGAATAAGCATTGTTTGGGCATTCTTCAGGAAATAACATAATAACTAAAGCACAGAAACAGAGATGCAGAGGAATAACTCCAGAAAAGGGAGAGGATTAAATTGTGCCAAGCTCAGGTTTTCCTTTAAAATTATGTTCAAAACCAAAGTGAATTTAATTATTTTAATACTCTGGTTAACCCCTGATATTAGTAAACATTTTTGAACCGATGGTTTTCTAACTCAATTTGGATGCATGACAAACCAGTGCTAGTAAGCACACATAAGTGACAATTTGGTGACAAAAAAATGTGCTTTTTATGTTTCAGGGAGAAAAATGTGGATCTACAAACAACTTCAAATGTGTCTGGATATTTTCAGTTTGCTTTTAGTTTTCAAAAGGGTTTTGTAAAAATCAAACCAAACCAATATTGCAAAATCCCCATCCCATCTAGTAATTGCTTTGAAAAATGTTTTGGTTGACTTTCATGGTCATATTGTTAAAGCAGAACTTGATGTGAAACTGAAGATACATATATGTAGGTGTGTTTAATTGTAAAGTTGAGGAAAATGTAGATCTATTTAAAGCAGGAGTGACAGTTGCTGAGCATTGTGATGTATCATCTTGACATGAACTGAATGAGTTAGATTAGCAACTGGCACTAGCAATGTCAGAATTTACATTGCAGCACACACAAACTCAGTGGAAATATACTATTAGCACTTGGACTAAGCAGTGATGAGTAATGAGATAAAAATTGACAGTGTCAATAGTCATATGTCCTCACAGCCAAGAACAATGAACTGTATTATGTGCTTGTATACTAATAAGTGTATATATCTGTCTGTCTGAAATATATCTGTAGTAACTTTAATTATACCAAATTTCAAGAAGCAACAATCCAAGATCATAGACAAGAAAGGGAATCTCAGTAAGGTCTTCTTAAACCCTCTGGAGTTTGATTTATTCCCTAAGTATATCCACCTCTGCACATGGTGTTGGCAGGCACTGCTTGCTCTATCTCGCTCACCAGAAACTGATGTAGCATGCACAGCTATACACAGGTAAAGGAAAAACACTCTTTTAGGAGGAGTTCTTTTCCAAGTACTGTTTTTCTTGTTTGGAGTCAGAAAAATAGTAAGTTTTACAGACACAATGGGAAGGACATACTTACTTACATAACGTATCATGCCCTGGCTATTAAAGAATATCATGACTGAATGCTTAATCCAGCTTGATAAAACTTGTTGCCAACCATTATTTTCTGAAATATAGTGATCAGGTGACTCAAGGAATTGGGTCCAAAGTCCCCATCACTGTGAGGTGCACCAGTAGCACTGCAGATCACCTTATCTCTGGTGGGAGTGAGGACTGTGGATATCTGGCTCAGGTGCTGTAAGTGCATCCAACAGCTGCCCCTCTGGGTAAGCCCTCACATGCTCAGCAGTATTTGGGGTCCTGCACTAAGCAGGGAGCAGGCAGTTCCTTCATATTGATGACCATACAAAATACTGGTGAGTGAGAAGCTCTTTAAAGTTCCTCTTGTGATGGAGAAACCTGGTGCTGGTGGCACATGCCTTTTCCTCAGTTTCTCTCTGAAATCACTTTGACAGTCTCAGATTAAAGTCAATACTAACTCTGCATAGCTACTGAAATGTTATAAGGATCAAAACTGTAGTAATGTCTCCATGGATAGATGATTATTAAATGTTGCCCTTTCTCTCTAACAATATTTGTAATATCTTGACTTGAAGTAGATAGAATGGCAGATTATTGACTGCCACTAGCAGTGGCAAAAATAATGCTATGTTGCATCAAGAAATTATGTATTTTGCAGCTCACTAGCAAAAATACAGAGAAATACAAAATTGACAAGAAGCTGTGCTTTCATCTTCAGCAGCCTGGAGTGGAGTCCTGAATATGTTCTCCTGGTCCACCAAACGCTCCCACAGCAACCTTAGAGTGCCACAGGCATATGGTGGGCAGGCTTTAAAGATTAATTCTTTTCTATTTATTAAAAAAGAATTTTACACAACTTTGGTGCCATCTAAAATTAGTGAATAAAATAGGAAAGTGGTGGTGTTTCATTGCTGTGGAGAGCAGGAAGACAAAACCTTTAAGAAAATGGAAGCTGAAAATGTCAGAAAAAAAGAAAAACAAATACAGTAAAATAACAAAGAGTAATTGTAGCTCCCGTATGGAAGGAGAGTAACAGCAATGTCTCATTTAGATTTCTATTTCCACTTTTTGGGAGTACATAAAATAATGGGCATCTGTATGTTGTATCTGCTGTGATTTTCTTAATTTTCCTTCTTTTTGTTGCTCTATAAAACAAAGTTACCAGAATGATTTATGTGTCAGGTTTATATTTCTATTTTTTCTAATGGAGCAATTTTATTTTAAAAGGTAAAACATAATTTTTAACCTACCAGTGACATCATTCTTCACATTGGATCAATTATCTATGCACTGAATAAAGTTTAATTGAACCCTTTTAAATCTGTGCAGCTGTTGTGCAGTGAAATAGGCAGGTGGATTATCTCATTAGTATTAATCTAAATGTTTTGTGGTCTCTGCATATTTTAATGTGTGTGGTGTATATATTTGGTAATAATTCTTTAGTTGTTAAAAATAAGTGCTACAAGAAAACTTTTATAATAATTCATGTAATATTTAGTTCTTAAACAGGATGAATTAAGGGCATTAAAATGATGAGTGATTCCACAAAACCCATTCCAGAAGACAGAATGAATGAAAGTATTAGTTTGAAAACTTCTGACCTATTTTAATTTTATTTTAGGAGCGCTCTGTTTTATGCATTGATGTTACTATCAGGATTTTAGCTGGTTTTCCTTCCAATCAGCTTAGCTAATTTAAATCCTTTTTTAAGGTTCACCAGCATCAAACATTTCTACCTCATCTTCCAGGAATCTATTTTCAAAAAATATTATTTGTACCTAGCACCAAATTCTGACACTGCTTACACAAGTGATTCGGGAATAAAGCTGAAAAAATGGGCCAGGATCACAGCATGTAAAAAATTCTATAAAACACCAGAGTGGTATTAGCTTGGTTATCTGAAAATGTAGCCCATGATATTCAGATCTGAGGGTGGAGGATCTGTGGGAGTTCTGCTTGGGGACAATGTGTCTCTGAGCTACCATTGAACCTGCTGGATGCTAATGTCAGGTAGCACTGAAGTTGCTCAGTGAGAAGCTGGCCTGGTGAATATATCCAGGATTTAAAGGTCAGGTTTGTGCGTTTGCTCAAGCCCAATAAAGAGCACTTAGGCAGGAGCAGGAGGCATGTTTCACACTCCTGCCAGAGGGGACCCTCCATGGGCACTGAGCTGAGCCCAGCTTTGCCAGCTCCGAGGGGAAAAGGGGTAAAGCTGCTCCCACACGCTGAGAGTTTGCTTGGCACTGCAAAGAAGGCTTCACTTGGAGAATTCATGGGCTTACACTTCATACGGTATACTGCCATATTTTAAATTGGTTGATTTAAAAACTGTTTTATTTTTTTCTCTGTTTTCAACTTTGATTTGTACCAGGAACTTCCAGAGTTAAAACAGTGCTACAGTTTAATGTTATTTTCATTGTCCTGATCCATCTTTTAAAGTTTATTCTAATCTTAGAAAGGTTAAGCAACAAATGCATAATGTTCAAGAAAAGTGTTAAGGTATGCTTGAGAGGGGCTATGGGGAAAATACAGGAATGCCATGTTGCCAACAAGCAATGCTGCTACATTTTACCTACCTCCCAACAGCTGACTGCAGAAGCTACTTCAGATCCCCCTCAGTTGTACAGCCCAGGGGATTAGTGAAAGAGACCACCCTGGAGGTTGTTAAATAGAAAAAATAGTGCGTCTGCCAGCTGGGGGCCGATTGATTGCTGCTTGTGTGTGTAAGGCAGTGATGAGGGGGAGGTGGAGAGGTGATGGGATTTGCTCCTGAACAGTTGGTTTTGTGAAGGACTCTCACTGCCTCAAAGCTGGTGAGGCCCTTGCAATTGTCCTATAGCTTGTCCCTGAGTGGCTGCTAGATTTTCTTGCTGGAAAAATTTATGGGTGTATCATAGTCCTGAAGAAAATATCATTAGTAGCAGTGAAGCAGCTTCTTTCTGCCTGGAACTGAGCACCTACACAACACACTGCATTTGGCTGCAAAGAGGATAAAACCCTGCAAGAGCTATAAGACTGTAGGGTCCTTCTCCTCTTGTGAGAAGGATTGCAACAAGAGCTTAAGAATTTCATTAAGTATTGTAAAATGGTTCATAGTACTATTTTGTTCCAGGAAAATAAGATTCTTTGCAGATGATTTGTGGAAATCATCTCTCTTTCTGACCCTGAGGAAATTCAGCAGATAAAGCAGTGTGGTTTTCAGTCTTTCTAATCTACGGTTTTGTTTATAGAACCTAAATTAAATCTCTACACGCAAATGAAATCGCTTCGTTATTGCTGCAGGCAGAGGTTAGCAACTGTGGTCTGTCTTACCCTACATGTAAACACGAATTAAAATTTTTGTGCATGTTTATCTAAATGCAGGGCATTTATCTGAAGCGATAAACTGTTATCTCTTTTTTGATTATACTCAATTCACTTCTTTCTTATACTGCTGCAAAAACTGTCAGCATTATTTGCCCAATCAGGTAACTTGAGATACCTAAACTATCTGCAATGCTGAAATTTCATACATTATTTTTGCTTTGTTTTCTGTCTTTTGATTTCTAATCTATGTCAGAGTAGTTGATTATACCAATGGCTGCTTAGTTTTGCTAATATTCTTTCGAGGAAGATTTTTGTCAGAGGTATTTTGACAGCCCTGATAAGGCAGCTCCACCAGCGATACTTTGCCCAGGGTCTTGATGAAGTGATCAAGGAGTACCAGAACATTTCCATTTTTAGCCAAATCTTTGACTGTTTTGCCTCATCACTGTCTGCTCACCAAGATCTCATACGTTGGGTACCAGGATAATTTTGGCAGCACATCAGTGGTTTTAAACAGGGGAAAAAATGCTGCAAGGAAAGTTTTACTCTGCTGCGGTAAGCTTGACATGAATCATTGCTGCTGCTGCTGCTTTGTGCTCCTGTCAACCTATTGTAAACAGGCACCCTCAGAGATGGAAAGTGCTTTTGAAGATAGAATTCAGGAAAAAAATAATTTTGAATTCTTACTATCGCCAATATTTCCAAAGGAGCAAGGCTTGATCAGAACTGTGGATAAGCTCCAAGTTTCCCTGACTGCAGGGAAACAGTGTAAGTGAAGTTTTTGGTCTCCATTTTCAAAGTATCTTCCCATATTTCCAGACAGTCTTTGCAGAGAACAATTCTGACATGGATCTGTGTTTATCTGCAGAATACATATATTCCACAGAAGCAGTTACTGGATGTGGGGTCTAGATGAAGAGACCATCATCCACAGAATTACTTTGGTGCTGTTAAGCTCCCCCATTGTTTGTACCAAATTGTCAAAAATGTTCTGAGATGCTGAAATTCCCTATTTCAGAAAAGGAGTCTACCAGAATGGCCTTTGTAGTGAGACAGTCTGATAGCTGCTTAATTTCTCTGTTTCTGTATTATTTGTAGTGCCTGGGTGATTTTTAGCCTTGTGATATTTGCTGCTTTTATATCTGTTGGGCAAGACATTATCCACAGACCTATATGAATAATAAGAGTGATTGATGCCTGAGATGTTAAGCCTGGTCTTGTCAATCCTTTACCTTTTGGTACCCTACCAATGCAGTGCAGGCTTCCTCTGCTGGAGGATGAGTTGAGCCCTTTCTGCACCAGACTGCTCCCCAAAGCCCTCTTCTACCTCTCATCTCTTTAGTCCTCCCTGCCCTTTTCCCCCAGTTAAGCAGCCCCAGCTGCTGGCTCTCTGTTTATCTTTGCAGACAAGTAGCTGTCTATTATTTCCATGCATCACTTGGCCATTTTATGTTCACCATCCCCTGTGGCTGCTGAGGTACATGTCGGATCCACGCATCCAGACTCACAGGAGTTGTGACCACTTCTAGTAACAGTATGTGAAAAGGAATCAGTGTAATTAGAACACTAGTTAATTTGATATTATTGTAATGGAGAAGTTCAGTAAGAGTAAGTTTCTTTTACAATAGTACAGAAAAATAAAATCTTAATGTGAAATCCAGTGGTATTTAAAAATTGTATTGTTATTCTAGAGCTACCCAGTTCTAAAATATATGGAGTGTCTATTTTTGCATATTAAAAGGTAATTTTGTGCAGTACAAAGAGCTGTTTGAGGATGGTGAAATGGCTATAGGTTGCCAAAATCTGCAGCTGGATGTGACATTCTGGAAAGATATCAGCAGGGAATTGAAAAATCACAGTTCCCTACAGTCCACCAGCCATCTGATTTTAGTTTCTTCATATTTGTACACATGTTCTTGTTTATTACATAATGAAAACTTGACACATGTAAACATAGTAAGTTAAGTGGGATTTGAAGGTGGGCTTTAGCTGAAGAAATCCTATAAAAATGTCTAAACTAATTTTTTTCTTTCAGACCACAAGGTTTTAGAGAGATCAACTTTCTATGAGGCAGCTGGGCTCCCTGCAGTGCTGTATTTTATTTTATATTTTATAGCATGTAGCTTCTAGGTTTAAAAACAAAACGCGCTATTCACTTCCTGAACAGACCTGAAACTGAATTAGGAAAATACTTGCAATACATATAAATTGGGAGGGAAGGTAACACGCTATGTGATATGCCTCTTATTCTCCAAAGGCCACAGGAGCACAAACACAAATACAATTTAGCACAGGTGAGGTAAGGAAGGGTTTCTTTCAGCTGAATTCCACTGGGAAACCCTTTTCTCTCTTCTGAGGTGACACTAAGGGAATGATGTACTCACCACCACGTAGACAGTCCTTTAATTCCTACACTGGCTGTTTCCATCTTGCTTCCATCCTCTCAAGGCTCCCAGGCTGCTTACCTTGCTGGCCCTGTGTTGGCTTAAAATCTTACTTTTTGTCTTTAACCATTGCTATATGACACCAACTTTACTTTTGACCATGTCTGCCTTCACAGAATCACTGAGAATCATAAAATATCCTGGGCTGGAAGGGACTCACAAGGATCATCGAGTCCAACTCCTTGCCCTGCACAGGACAACCCCAAGGATACCATCTCGTGGCTGAGAACATTTTCCGAATGCTCCTTGAACGCTGGCAGACTTGGTGCCATCATCATGCCCCTGGGGAGTCTGTTCCAGTGCCCAGCCACCCTCTGGGTAAAAAACCTTTGCCTAATATCAAATATAAATCTTTCCTGACACAGCTTCATGCCATTCCCTTGGGTCCTGGTCCTGGTAACCAGAGAGAAAAAAGAAAAAAATTATGCACCCATTTTTTTTTTCCTTTATTTCCTAATATCTCTACAGTGTATTATACTAAATGGAATCTACTGATTTCAGGATTTACACTAACAACATACAGAATGATCCACTTCACATACTTCCAGATTGCTGGTAGTCTAGAAATTGCACAACTTGGCTTAAAATACCTAGGAGGAGGAAGACACTCGAGACAGTTTTACTGAAAATAGTATGCCTGAAATCTCGAACTATGTAATATCTCACGGTCTTCCCAGCAACATGGGTAGCTTTCACAGTTAACTAAGTATGTATCCATAACTGATGTACTAATGATTTAATTGAAAGGTTTTCTAAGCAAACTTTCTTTCAACAAAGAAAATTCAATAAATCCAGTAGGGAACTTGAACTATATTTGTTTAATTTGCTTATATACCTATGGAAAATTGAGATGAAATTGGGAAATCAGAGGACTTCCAAGGTGGAAACTCCTTTGGGGAAGAGATGGTGCTGGCAACCCCCAGCACCACCAGAAGCAGCTTTTGGAGTTGCTCTTCAAAAGGGATTTGCTGATCAAACAGGCATTCAAGGCAGACTGGACTCCTTAATTCAGCTTCTTCCAGTGGGCTTCCTTGAAGCCCTTACTACAAACTGAAGTTTGTCTTCCCTTTCTTTTCGTTCCCAATGGAAAACCCAGAGGGAAGGTGCACTCCTTGAGTGAACCCCTGTGTTAACGTGGCAGGCTGACCCAGGAATGTGTAATCTGCACATCTCTCCTTCATCTTCACCTCACTGTGCTTCTAAATTTGAATCCTGAATGGGTCACATAAAGTGAAACAGAGTTTGGAGATTTACTGTAATCACATGCTGACATTTTCCCACATCACTAACCTATCACATGATTTAGCAGGATTGCCAGCTCCTGCATGAAGGAGGATCAGGACAGAAATAGCAAGGGTGTCGTAAGATGTCGTGGAGGCCTTCTGACAGCACAGTGTGGGAAGCTTGCACGTTATTTGCTGCAGTCCCATCTTTTAGAAAATGTCCTGAGGCTGTCATTTTGATATTAGCAAAAAAAGTAATTTACACTTTAAAAGACACCCAAACCCATAAATCTTAAAAGACACTTCTGTTTTGAGCCTGAAAAAATAAAAAGTTTTAGGCCTAGTTCACAAAATGTTCACAGTCTCCAGCTTGAAAGTGGAAAAGTAGAAATTAGGTTTTCTGGCAAAAGTATGGTTTTTGCTATTCATAGCACTTTTCTCTCTCTCCATTCATAAAACCAAAGCTATGGAGCACTTCAGAAGCTAGAATATTTTGACAAAACATTATAGAGATATTTACTCTAATCCTCTTGCTTTCTTTCCTTTTCTCTTCCATCTCTCACTTGCACTCTGTCTTTCTCACTCTATATATCTTCCTGTTACAAAACCATGCCTGTGACATGAAGCTGCTCTTCCACTGCCAATAAAGTGACAGTAAAGGTAATGGGAGCCTTTTTTCGTAAAAAAAATCCAGTCCTATCTCACATCACTTGCTCTTCTAACCGTAAGTACTAAAACAAACCAGGGACAATCAGAGTGGGAGGAGAGAACTGAACATGAATGAATTTGATGATGCTATGATAGAACAGGATGTCAGATTAAAAAAAATAAATGAATAAATAAAATGCTTTCTCTTAGTTTTGCTTTAGACACTGAGAACATCCAAGAGAAAGGTACTTTTGATTTTGATTTTACATTTTGTTCTCATTCATTAATTTTCAGAGAGTTTGAGAAACTGTGCTAACGTCTTCTGAGGTTTGTTAGGACATTTGCACTTGTATTGTAATGCAGCAAGACTCTAAAGAGATTGGCACTCTTTTTCATGGTCTCACTGAAAAGACTCTGGTAGGAAGGCAGCTGTTGGTCTCCATGATACAGAGTGTGATAAAATTGCTGAGGTAGTAATGCAATATATCCCTGTTTTAAAAAAGGAAAAAATAAGTGTATTGCCAAAAGAAGTACAGATTTCGTGACCAGTAGCAAAGAAGGGAGGTGAAAGCAACAGACAGGGAATATCATTCTGGCTGGTGTTTTTGGAGAGACAGGGATTCATAACAGTTTGCCACAGTCTTCCCTGGTAACACCCTTTGTGAATCCTCAGGCTGCAAGATAATTACTGTCTCTGAAACATCATTTTTGTTTTCCATTTTTAGCAGCTCACATAACCTTCTGTCCAGCCTGGATATTTTTCTAACATTCCTGTTCTCAGTAACAAATTCATATCCATGCTTCCCAGGTGGAAAAAACTGGGTATTTTCTTTTGTAAGCCGCATTGTAGAATCTCTTTCAAATGTCTTGCTTCCCTCCTTGACTAAGACACTTGGTTTCAAGTTTTGCCTTCATTCTCAACTGTCCACCAAGAACCAGCAGATAAGTTATTTTGGCAAGGGTCACATTAGTCTGTTTTGAGCAAATTGTGTTCTGAGATAACTGCTCAGAGGTGAAAAAATTAAAGCATCATTTCAGGCTCAGGATTCTCATCAGGCAGAGCTTGAAGCAATTTTAAACACCAAGGCAGAATTCACAAGGATGTTATTCTTAAAAGAGGAAATTTTTGCTGATGGTGATCCATTAAGAAAGAAAATCAAAGCTATCATAAACAAGAACAGACAGGGAAATACAGAAATGGATCTAAAAGCTTTTCTGCTCTGGTACCTACTGTAACCCACAGGCTGCTTCCTCCTTCTGCAGTTTTCCTCTAGGAGAAGAATGGCTACTTAGTGCAACTAGTAGTACTGTCAGCTCAAGGGATTCACTGGAGCAAGAGCTAATCTAGCCAAGTGAAATGGCTGTGTTCATTTAAAAACAAATGAAAATCCCCTACAATTTTGTGGTCATTAATAACAGTTCCTAACACTAACTCAGTCTTGTGCCTTGGGATGCAAACTGATTCCTACAAGGCTGAGGAAATAATTTTGTTTTTTTTATTGGTTGGATGTATGCATTATTGTTGTTTTGTTGCTTATTTAATCCCTGATTCAACTACTGCAGTAGGATACACAACTTGATGGATTTACAGTGTGATTCAATACAGAAAATCCTATATTATCATGTAATTAGAATTAATTTTTTAAATTTTGTTCTCCTTTCTTACCTTCCAGGATATTAGAATTCTCTTCTTTTTTACTCTTAATCCTCTCAATCCTCTTTTTCAAACTCAACACTCCCTGAAACCTTTCTGTCCTGTTTCCTTCTTACCCCGTTGTTATTTCCCAGCTTTGTTCTCCTTTTCAGTTATCCTATTCTTTCTACATAATTCTTTCACCCTTGTTTGACTTCTTTCTCTCTTCTGCTGGCCAGTGAGAAGGAGCCCGACAGAATAGGCAAAGCACTGAAACTCTGAAATACATAACCAAGCTCATTTCCACTTGTGATATATTTCCCCCTATATTTTAGATGCTTATTTAAAGTCACATTTCATTGCCTTATTTTTTTTTATAATTTTATTTTTTATTGTTGTTGTTGTCATGAGTTCCAGGCAGATATTTTGTATTAGTGTCTTATATCCTAGGAAAGACAAGACTGTCTAAAACTCTCTTCCTCGCTTTGACATGGGTCTTTTTTCTGGGTGTCAGCAGTAACCTGGAAGCAGGATATTTCAGGATTTATCTGCAAAATTCCTCCATCAGCGTTGTTAGCTTCCTTCCTCCCTGTTGCACACCAACACTCAAATGACAGTCACAGCACATGAAAATACTTTTGACTTGCCTTCTAACCCTATTCCTCATTCAGTAGTTCGGTCCCTTCTTCTAGTGTGCATCTCCTTACACATTGGAGACAGAGGACGGAGAGAATAGATTTTAGTTTTTAATCTCATTTTTTGTGATTTTTGTTATGGGAGAGTGTCGATGACTTTTTTCTATTTTCTTGTCTTGTCAAATCCCCTCTTAGACAATGTACTTCTTCATTCTTATCTGATGAAGCACAAACCATGAGAGATCTCCCTTGCATAAAGGGAAGGCAGTTTTTCTGATATTGATTACATTTTCTTGTGCAAGATACTATGCTGTATCACCCTGTACAGCTTGTGCAATGGATACTGTGATGGGGAAGATTTGGGTTGCTGTGTATACGTATATTTCTACTTTTAGGCAAGGACATCAAAGCCAGGCCTTATGGTCCAGTTTTTCCCTCTGTAAAGTGGCAATCTCTCTGAATGGCATTAATTGAGGCCATAACCTCTAGAAGCCATAGCTGCTTTTTAGGATTTCCTAGAGAGGCACTGGTCAGCTTACACATGTGTAATGGTGTATCTGCAGCCCAAGCTACCTTTCCTCTGATATAGCATCTGCCCAATTTGGCTTGTCTACATTAATATAAACTTTGAAATTTTTTGGTGTCTGTCTGAATTCCAATTTACTGTCCCATCTCTTTTCTCTTTTTCTGCACATATTTTTCTTACGTCTTCATTTGCCTCGCCATCAGGCAAAAAGGGGCACTGGTTGACCTCTTACTCTTAATTTTAAAATTTCAATAATATTTTAGCATTCTTTCCATGAAAATGTTCTATTTCAGCTAAAATGTCTGTTCTATTTCAGCTAAAGCACTTGGCAAAAGCTGTTTCACAGCTTCAGGGGAGTCAGGATTCAAATTGCAATAGACTCGGTCAGTAGTCCACTCCAAAGAACTTTACCTAACAACAGGTATTGCAAATTCACATATGTGGCCATAAAGGTAAAAGAACCCTTTATACTGAAATAGAGTGGCTACAACTCTGCAGACAATTCTGGGACCCCTCAGCTGACACCTTTAAT